>NC_034175.2:79268403-79275903 GCF_002021735.2 Oncorhynchus kisutch | reverse complement strand
TCCCAAAAGATGGGAGGAAGGAGAAGGAGAAGGAAGAAGATGAGGAGAAAGAGGTGGAAAAGGAACACAGGGCCTACCATAGACTACCACAGCAAAGGCTAAAACCAGGTTGGCTAAGCAACTTTTATTGCCCTCCAAGAATTGCTGAATTTCCTTTTCACTTCAGTCTGCTCCTCAATTCATGAACCTTGTTTAGAGAGTGAGTGTTTCAAATCAAATCAAATCAAATTTATTTATATAGCCCTTCGTACATCAGCTGATATC
Source organism: Oncorhynchus kisutch (assembly GCF_002021735.2). Taxonomy (NCBI): domain Eukaryota; kingdom Metazoa; phylum Chordata; class Actinopteri; order Salmoniformes; family Salmonidae; genus Oncorhynchus; species Oncorhynchus kisutch. Next base: position 79,275,639 of record NC_034175.2, on the reverse strand, counting down.
TCAAAGTGCTGTACAGAAACCCAGCCTAAAACCCCAAACAGCAAGCAATGCAGGTGTAGAAGTACGGTGGCTAGGAAAAACTCCCTAGAAAGGCCAATACCTAGGAAGAAACCTAGAGAGGAACCAGGCTATGTGGGGTGGCCAGTCCTCTTCTGGCTGTGCCGGGTGGAGATTATAACAGAACATTATTGTTTCCTTCCCCTTTGCACTGACAGACTTCCACAGACTTCCACAGACTGCCACAGACTTCCACAGACTGCCACAGACTGCCACAGATTGCCACAGACTTCCACAGACTTCCACAGACTTCCACAGACTGCCACAGACTGCCACAGACGGCCACAGACTGCCACAGACTTCCACAGACTATCACAGACTGCCACAGACTGCCACAGACTTCCACAGACTGCCACCAACTTCCAAAGACTGCCACAGACTTCCACAGACTGCCACAGACTTCCACAGACTGCCACCGAGCCCTGGCCACTGGCCACTATCCACAAAGAGATCCCAAATAGGAGCTGGCTCATCTGAAAGTGTCCAGAGACACTGGCTGGGATTCAATCAGAGGCACATTGTGGTGATGTACACCTTGAGAATGGTTCTTCATCCCCTGGCAGAGAGCAGGCCACCCCGATTTAGATCCCTGTCTGTCTTTCTGTCGCAGTGGGGTCACACACACACACACGCACACACCCACACACACACACACACACACACACAAAATCCTCTCATGGTTGTGATAGGCTGGTCATAACTCAGACAGCCCAATGCCTGGGAGATGGCATACAGACAGGAAACAGTGTCTCGAGGTTTACCATAGTCATTTAACATGGAGTTTACCATTTAACATGGAGGTTTACCATAGTGATTTAACATGGAGGTTTACCATTTAACATGGAGGTTTACCATAGTGATTTAACATGGAGGTTTACCATAGTGATTTAACATGGAGGTTTACCATAGTGATTTAACATGGAGGTTCACCATAGTGATTTAACATGGAGGTTTACCATAGTGATTTAACATGGAGGTTTACCATAGTGATTTAACATGGAGATTTACCATAGTGATTTAACATGGAGGTTTACCATAGTGATTTAACATGGAGGTTTACCATAGTGATTAACATGGAGGTTACCATAGTGATTTAACATGGAGGTTTACCATAGTGATTTAACATGGAGTGGAGATTTACCATAGTGATTTAACATGGAGGTTTACCATAGTGATTTAACATGGAGGTTCACCATAGTGATTTAACATGGAGGTTTACCATAGTGATTTAACATGGAGGTTTACCATAGTGATTTAACATGGAGGTTTACCATAGTGGTTTAACATGGAGGTTCACCATAGTGATTTAACATGGAGGTTTACCATAGTGATTTAACATGGAGGTTTACCATAGTGATTTAACATGGAGGTTTAGCCTGCCATCTCACCTGGATGAACTCTTTGCTGCTGTCCTCGTTTGGGGTCCACGCGTTGTTATTGTTGTTAAGACGGGCTTGCCGTGGCAACCAGGTGTTGTCGTAAAAGGATGAGGAGGCAGTGATCTGGTCGTCAGAGATCTTCCCTGACTCCAGACCTAACGCGTTACTGCAATGGAAAGCTGGGGGAGGAGAGACAGGGATCAATACATGATTTGATTGATAGAGGTGGACAGTTAAATAAAGACCTGAAGAGAGGAGGCTTAACCAACACGCACCAACACCCACCAACACGCACCAACACACCAACAGGCACCAACAGGCACCAGCACACCAACAGGCACCAACAGGCACCAGCAGGCACCAACAGGCACCAACATGCACCAACACACCCACATGTGCCGGCACACCCACAGGCGCCAACAGGCACCAACAGGCACCAACGGACACCAACAGGTACCGCCAGGCACCAACAGGCACCAATACACCAGCAGGCACCATCATGTACCAATAGGCACCAACATGCGCCGGACATACCAACAGGCACCACACGCACCACACACACCACTCGCGCCACACGCACCACACTCACCAACACGCACCACACTCACCAACACGCACCAACACGCACCAACACTCACCAACACGCACCACACTCACCAACACGCACCAACACACATCACACTTACCAACACTCAACAACAGGCACCAACACCCATCAACACGCACCAACACCCACCAACAACCACCAACCCTCACCAACACCCACCAACACGCACCAACACCCACCAACACCCACCAACACGCACCAACAGGCATCAACACCCACCAACACGCACCAACATGCACCAACACCCACCAACAGGCACCAACACCCACCAACACCCACCAACAGGCACCAACACCCACCAACAGGCACCAACACCCACCCACAGGCACCAGCATGCACCAATAGGCACCAACACACACCAACAGGCACCAACGCACACCACACACACCACCTGCACTAACATGCACCAACAGGCACCAAACGCATCAACAGGCACCAACAGGCACCGCACGCACCACACTCACCAACACGCACCAACATGCACCACACTCACCAACACGCACCAACACGCATCACACTCACCAACAGGCACCAACACCCATCAACACGCACCAACACCCACCAACCCTCACCAACACCCAACAACCCTCACCAACACCCACCAACACGAACCAACACGTACCAACACCCACCAACACCCACCAACACGCACCAACACCCACCCACCCTCACCAACAGGCACCAACACCCACCAACACGCACCAACACGCACCAACACCCACCCACCCACCCTCACCAACAGTCACCCAACACCCACCAACACGCACCAACACCCACCAACACGCACCAACACGCACCAACACGCACCAACACCCACCCACCCTCACCAACAGTCACCAACACCCACCAACACGCACCAACACGCACCACACCCCACCAACACGCACCAACACGCACCAACAGGCACCAACAGGCACCAACACCCACCAACACCCACCAACACACACCAACACGCACCAACACCCACCAACCCTCACCAACACCCACCAACATGCACCAACACCCACCAACACACACCAACACGCACCAACACCCACCCACCCTCACCAACAGGCACCAACACCCACCCACCCTCACCAACAGGCACCAACACCCACCAACACACACCAACACCTACAAACACACCCACCAACACGCACCAACACCCACCAACACCCACCAACACACACCAACACGCACCAACACCCACCAACCCTCACCAACACCCACCAACACGCACCAACACCCACCAACACGCACCAACACTCACCAACACCCACCCACCCTCACCAACAGGCACCAACACCCACCCACCCTCACCAACAGGCACCAACACCCACCAACACACACCAACACCCACCAACACCCACCAACACACACCAACACCCACCAACACACACTTTCTTGTTTATGTGAAAAATGGGGACATCAGGAAAATGAAACTGCAGAATAAGGACACTCCTTTCTGAAGGTCCAATAGAAAATAAAAACAGACAGATCTCCCTCAGGTACTGACTGGTCCGGTACTTACTGTCGCTGACCTCTTTGTGTGTCATGTTGTAGCGAGCAGAGAAGCCGTCTTTGGCCACGGCCATGTCCGTGTGGAAGGACAGAGACAGGATACCTGTAGACGACGTCATCTCAGGAGGGATCTTAGTTCCACAGTAACGTCCTATCAGAGGACCCACTGCAAACACATGCACAACCCAAGAGACGGTCATTAGAAGCATAGCATACAAAATATAAAATAACATGAAATATAGCTCATCAGAACATAACACACTAGCCAACATCAGTAGTCCCTGCCTAGCCTCAGCACCCCATAAACAACAGACTTTACTATTAATCATGAGGAATTCTCAGCCAGGAAGTTAGTTAGTAATAAGATAATCCTGTTTTATTGACAATAGAGGCGAGCCCTAGCTTAGGCCTGGGATTTCTCAGAAGACAGGGCAGGCGAAATAGGTCCCACTGGGGAAAGGATGGATGTATTAGCAACATTTCTCCTCCATCCCTTCATCCTCCTTCCATCTCTCTATCCTAACGCCACATGAACAAGGGGCTTTAATGAGAGGCGAGGTGTTCTTTCTCACTCCGTTCTCTCGTTTTCTGCCAGTCCTCCTCTTCCTCTTCCTCTTCCTCTTCCGTCTACAGATTAGAAACTCTTTCTTTCACTCCGTCCGTTCCTTTGATCCCCAGGACCAAGTCATTCCTTCTACCTCTCCACTAATTCTCTTTTCTAACAACTCTTAATTCCTGGACTTTGTGTTTTGTGTGATTTAGGACTCTGTGGCTGTAGGGGGGTGTGGGGGGGCTTAGGGGGCATCATGGGGCATTAGGGGGCATCAGGGGGCATGTCTATGGGATAATACATTCATCTTGCAGCTCACAGCCTCTTTCTCACTCCCAGATCATACCATACCAGCCCAGTATCATACCATAACAGCCCAGTATCAGCCCAGTATCATACCATATCAGCCCAGTATCATACCATACCAGCCCAGTATCATACCATATCAGCCCAGTATCAGGCCAGTATCATACCATATCAGCCCAGTGTCATACCATACCAGCCCAGTATCATACCATATCAGCCCAGTATCATACCATACCAGCCCAGATCATACCATATCATACCATACCAGCCCAGGATCATACCAGCCCAGATCATACCATATCAGCCCAGTATCATACCATACCAGCCCAGTATCAGCCCAGTATCATACCAGCCCAGATCATACCATATCAGCCCAGTATCATACCAGCCCAGATCATACCATATCAGCCCAGTATGTGGTACTCTCTCTCTCTTACTCTCTCTCTCTCTCTCTTACTCTCTATCTCTGTCTCTCTCTCTCTTTACACTCTCTCTCTCTCTCTCTCTCTCTCTGTCTCTCTCTCTCTTACTCTATCTCTCCCTTACTCTCTATCTCTCTCTTACTCTCTCTCTCCCTCTCTCTTACTCTATATCTCTCTCTCTGTCTCTCTGTCTCTCTCTCTCTCTGTCTCTCTCTCTGTCTCTCTCCCTCTCTCTTACTCTATATCTCTCTCTCTCTGTCTCTCTCTCTCTCTCTCTCTCTCTGTATCTCTCTCTGTTGTCTCTCTATCTCTCTCTCTCTATCTATCTCTCTCTTCTCTCTTCTCTCTCTCTCTATCTTGACTTACTCTCTCTCCCTCTCTCTTACTCTATATCTCTTCTGTATCTCTCTCTCTCTCTCTCTCTCTCTGTCTCTCTCTCTGTCTCTCTCTCTGTCTGTCTCTCTCTCTCTCTCTCTCTCTCTATCTCTGTCTTACTCTCTCTCTCTCCCTCTCTCTTACTCTATATCTCTCTCTCTCTCTCTCTCTCTCTCTCTCTCTCTCTCTCTCTCTCTCTCTCCTCTCCTCTCTCTCTCTCTCTTCTCTCTCTCTCTCTCTCTCTCTCTATCTCTGTCTCTCTCTCTCTTACTCTATCTCTCCCTTACTCTCTATCTCTGTCTTACTCTCTCTCTCTCCCTCTCTCTTACTCTATATCTCTCTCTCTGTCTCTCTCTCTCTCCCTCTCTCTTACTCTCGCTCTCTCTCTCTCTCTCTCTCTCTCTCTCTCTCTCTCTCTCTCTCTCTCTCTCTACCTAGATAGAAGTACTCCCTTCCTGTTTTGTGTGTGGCCGTCCAGTACACTCACCTTGTGGCAGACCGTCCCAGACCTCCAGCCAGTCGTACTTGCAGTCTCCCTCTCCCCCGGGCAGGGGGTCATTCTCCAGGTCAAAGGTCAGGAAGGTCAGGGTCAAGTCCATGGCCGGGGGCATGATGATAATAAAGGAACACTCCAGGTTATGAGGGTATTTATCAGGGAACCCCGGAGACTCAATGATCCCGTTCTGACTGGTGAAGTTACGGGAGCAGTCTGAACCTGAAACAACAACCATTCAATCAGTCAATCAATCAAATGCATTTCTTTTTTGCATCAAGGGTTTTCACAAAGTGCTTTTACAGAATCCCAGGATGGACACGGAAGCAGAAGCACAGTGGTCAGGAAGAAACCTAGAGAGGAACCCAGCAGGCTTCTCTGGATTTACTGGGGAACTGTTCAAATCAAATCACATTTTATTCCATATTTAGGTTTAGGCCAGGGTGCTGAGCTTAAAGATGAGCTTGGAGGGTACTCTGGCATTAAATGCTGAGCTGTAGTCAATGAACAGCATTCCTACATAGGTATTCCTCTTGTACAGATGGGATAGGGCCGTGTGCAGTGCAATGGCGAATGCATCGTCTATGGATCTATTGGGCCGTTAAGCAAATTGAAGTGAGTCTAAGGGTTGTCAGGTAAAGGTATAGGTGATATGATCCTTAATAACTAGACTCTCAAAACACTTCATGATGACAGAAGTGTTCCGTGATGACAGAAGTGTTCCGTGATGACAGAAGTGTTCCGTGATGACAGAAGTGTTCCGTGATGACAGAAGTGTTCCATGATGACAGCAGTGTTCCGTGGAGACAGAAGTGTTCCGTGATGACAGAAGTGTTCCATGATGACAGAAGTGTTCCGTGATGACAGAAGTGTTCCGTGATGACAGAAGTGTTCCGCGATGACGTAAGTATGCCGTGATGACAGAAGTGTTCCGTGATGACAGAAGTGTTCTGTGGTGACAGAATTGTTCCATGATAGAAGTGATCATTGATGCAAATAGATGTCAGTCTGTCTCTTACATTGTTGTCTAATGAATATTCCATTGTGTCCTGTATCATCTCTCCTGTCTGTGTTTTGTAGGAGGGAGACAAGCTGGTGGCCTGAGGGGATTCTCTGGGAGCTCATCCATTGATCTGATCCTGTTCTGTGACGTAGACGTTAGGAATGAAGGCCTTGTTGTCTAGATGTTGCTACTAATGACCAGAGCACAGGGTTAAATGGACCCATAAGACCAAGTACTACCGGGTATCACCGAGTGAGATGAACAGACTGACAACACACACAGAGTATGTGGACAAGTGCGCATCCAACATCTCATTCCAATATCATGTCAGTTAATTATGGAGTTGCACCTCCCCCCCCCACCCCCCATCCATTGCTGCTATAACAGCCTCCACTCTTCTGGGAAGGCTTTCCACTAGATGTTGGAACATTGCTGTGGGGACTTGCTTCTATTCAGTCACAAGAGCATTAGTGAGGTTGGGCACAGTTGATGAGTGATTAGGCCTGGCTTACAGTCTGCATTCCAATTCATTCCAAAGGTTTTC
>NC_034175.2:79261068-79268303 GCF_002021735.2 Oncorhynchus kisutch | reverse complement strand
TCTCCCACTCTCCCCTCCGCCTCTTCTCTCAGTGGGTTGATTATGTTCGGTCATCTCAACAAGATCCTTTCCCGTCTCCCCCCGTCTCCTCTGGTCTCCCCGTTCTCCCCCGTCTCCCCCGTCTCCCTCCAGCCCTCCATGGATCGATTGATAGCGTGGTTGAGAAGGAATTCAATGAGAGAGGAAGGTCCAGCCCCCTACTGACAGCCCATGTATCACTGGAAGAGGCAGTGCAGGCACACACCGCATGGTGAGCTCTGGGGAGAGGCCCATGTCTCTCACCTCTCTGTGAGAGGCAGGTCTGGGCTGTCCTGTTGGGTTCAATTCTCCCCTGCCCTTCTTGTGCCCAGACCATACAGTGATTGGACCAGACAGTTCCCGCCACACAAGACAGTTCCCTGCTACACCAGACAGTTCCCTGCCCACCAGAGCAGTTCCCTGCTACACCAGACAGTCCCCTGCCACACCAGACAGTTCCCTGCCCACCAGATAGTTCCCTGCTACACCAGATAGTCCCCTGCTACACCAGACAGTTCCCTGCTACACCAGACAGTTCCCTGCTACACCAGACAGTTCCCTGCTACACCAGACAGTCCCCTGCTACACCAGACAGTTCCCTGCTACAACCCAGACGTTCCCTGCCACGCCAGACAGTCCCCTGCTACACCAGACAGTCCAACGTCCACCAGACAGTTCCATGCTACACCAGGCAGTCTCCCGTCCACCAGACAGTCCCCTGCTACATCAGACAGTCCCCTGCTACACCAGACAGTCCCCCGTCCACCAGACAGTCCCCTGCTACACCAGACAGTCCCCCCGTCCACCAGACAGTCCCCCGTCCACCAGACAGTCCCCTGCCCACCAGACAGTCCCCTGCTACACCAGACAGTTCCCTGCCACACCAGAGAGTCCCCCGTCCACCAGAGGGTTCCCTGCTACACCAAACAGTCCCCTGCTACACCAGAGAGTCCCCCGTCCACCAGACAGTTCCCTGACACACCAGACAGTCCCCTGCTACACCAGACAGTTCCCTGGTACACCAGACAGTCCCCTGCTACACCAGACAGTTCCCTGCTACACCAGACAGTTCCCTGCTACACCACAGTCCCCCGTCCACCAGACAGTTCCCTGCTACACCAGACAATTCCCTGCTACACCAGACAGTCCCCTGCTACACCAGACAGTTCCCTGGCTACACCAGGACAGTTCCCTGCTACACCAGACAGTTCCCTGCTACACCAGACAGTTCCCTGCCCACCAGACGTTCCCCGTCCACCAGACAGTCCCCTGCCCACCAGACAGTCCCCTGCCACACCAGACAGTTCCCTGCCACACCAGACAGTACCCCGTCCACCAGACAGTTCCCTGCTACACCCCAAACAGTCCCCTGCTACACCAGAGAGTCCCCCGTCCACCAGACAGTTCCCTGACACACCAGACAGTCCCCTGCTACACCAGACAGTTCCCTGCCACACCAGACAGTCCCCCGTCCACCAGACAGTCCCCCGTTCCACCAGACAGTCCCCTGCTACACCAGACAGTTCCCTCATACACCAGACAGTTCCCTGCTACACCAGACAGTTCCCTGTTTTACACCAGGACAGTCCCCTTGCTACACCAGACAGTCCCCCGTCCACCAGACAGTTCCCTGCTACACCAGACAGTCCCCTGCTACACCAGACAGTCCCCGTCCACCAGACAGTTCCCTGCTACACCAGACAGTCCCCCTGCTACACCAGACAATCCCCCGTCCACCAGACAGTTCCCTGAAACACCCAGACAGTTCCCTGCTACACCAGACAGTCCCCCCGTCCACCAGCCTAAGCTTCTTATAGAAACAAACCCTTGTCTCAGACCATGTTTGTGTGTTGCAGACCACTGCAAAGGAATGAGGAACAAACACCGTACAGGCTCCGCTCATAAATGTTTGTGTGGCGTGTTGGTGTGTGTGTGTGTGTGTGTGTGTGTGTGTGGCGGTAGGGGGGGGGGGGGGGGTGGACCCAGACAGCAGGGTCACAGCTGGTGTGATGGATTATTAATAGTTCAGGTATTTTAGTTATTTAAGAGTTAAGAGCTACAGATTACTCTGTGTTAGTTCTTTGATCCGCTGAAATTTCTGCTCCTCTCCTTCCTCTCCTCTCCTCTCCTCTCCTCTCCTCTCCTCTCCTCTCCTCTCCTCTCCTCTCCTCTTCCTCTCCTCTCCTCTCCTCTCCTCTCCCTCTTCCTCTCGTCTCCTCTCCTCTCCTCCTCTCCTCTCCTCTCCACCCTCCTGCTCACCTACCATCAGCCTGTCAACAACAGTCCCCTCTGTCCTCTCTCTCTGTCCCTCTATACGTGGTGTGTGTGTGTGTGTGTGTGTGTGTGTGTGGTGTGTGTGTGTGTGTGTGGTGTGTGTGTCGGTGTGTGTGTGTGTGTGTGTGTGTTGGTGTGTGTGGGTGTGTGGTGTGTGTGTGTGTGCGCTTCCAAATAGAGAATTTGGGAACTTCATTGTGTATTAATAAGAGGAAGAAGGGTTTGTACTTTGTGACTGTGTGCCAATCAAATCCAATTGTATTTGTCACCATGCGCCGAATACAACAGGTGTGTAGTAGACCCTCACAGTGAAATGCTGAATACAACAGGTGTAGTAGACCTTACAGTGAAATGCTGAATACAACAGGTGTAGTAGACCTCACAGTGAAATGCTTGAATACAACAAGTGGTACCGGTACTCGGTTATCGGAGTTACCGGAGTCGGTTATTTGAGTAATATGTACATGTAGGTAGAGTTATTAAAGTGACTATGTATCAGAGAGTAGCAGTGAAGTAAAGAGGGGGGGGAGAGGGGGAGGCACTGCCAAATAGTATGGGTAGCCATTTGATTAGGTGTTTGATTAGGTGTTCAGGAGTTGGCTTGGGGGTCGAAGCTCTTTAGGAGCCTCTTGGACCTAGACTTGGCGCTCCGGTACCACTTGCCATGCGATAGCAGAGAGAACACTCTATGGCTAGGGTGGCTGGAAGCTTGACAATTTTCAGGGACTTCCTCTGACACCGCCTGGTATAGAGGTCCTGGATGGCAGGAAGCTTAGCCCCAATGATGTACTGGGGCCGTACGCACTACCCTCTGTAGTGCCTTGTGGTCGGAGGCTGAACAGTTGCCATACCAGGCAGTGATGCAACCTGTCAGGATGCTCTCGATGGTGGAGGCGTGTAGAACCTTTTGAGGATCTGAGGACCCATGCCAAATCTTTCAGGCTCCTGAGGGGGAATAGGTTTTGTTATGGCCCTCTTCACAACCGTCTTGGCGTGTTTGGACTACAGCCAGGACTCTGACAGGGAGTACAGGATGGGACTGCGCACGCACCCCTGGGGAGTTCCAGTTTTGAGGATCAGCTTGGCGGATGTGTTGTTACCTACCCTCACCACCTGGGGGCCCGTTAGGAAGTCCAGTATCCAGTTTGCAGAGGGAGGTGTTTAGTCCCAGGGTCCTTGAGCTTTGAGGGTACTATGGTGTGTGAACGCTGAGCTGTAGTCAATGAACAGCATTCTCACATAGGTGTTCCTTTTGTCCAGGTGGGAAAAGGTGTGTGTCTGTGAGTGACTGTGAGTGACTGTGAGTGACTGTGCGTGTCTGTGAGTGACTGTGAGTGGCTGTGTGTGACTGTGAGTGACTGTGAGTGACTGTGAGTGACTGTGAGTGTCTGTGAGTGACTGTGAGTGTCTGTGAGTGACTGTGAGTGACTGTGTGTGACTGTGAGTGACTGTGAGTGACTGTGAGTGACTGTGTGTGACTGTGAGTGACTGTGAGTGACTGTGAGCATGTGTGCCCTTGTATCCTTACTCTTCTTAGAGTCTCTCTCCTGGCTCTCCCTGTTCCATATGGTTACTATGGTTGCTGGTGGGCGTGTCTTGGTAAACAAGCAAAACACCTGAGCAAGCTTCATTTCTGAGATACGTCAAAACACCTGAGCAAGCTTCATTTCTGAGATACATCAAAACACCTGAGCAAGCTTCATTTCTGAGATACATCAAAACGCCTGAGCAAGCTTCATTTCTGAGATACATCAAAACACCTGAGCAAGCTTAATTTCTGAGATACATCAAGGACAAGAGCCCAAAACAGCCCACTGGCTTCATCTGCTTGTTTCTTTGTTACTCATTATGCAGAACACAAATCCCTTTTCACAAGTTCATATTTGTTACGATAGTGGGAGAGATGCGCCTGGACAACAACCAGGTTATGATAGTGGGAGAGATGATCCTGGACAACAACCAGGTTATGATAGTGGGAGAGATGATCCTGGACAACAACCAGGTTATGATAGTGGGAGAGATGATCCTGGACAACAACCAGGTTATGATAGTGGGAGCGATGATCCTGGACAACAACCATGTTAAGATAGTGGGAGAGATGCTCCTGGACAACAACCAGGTTATGATAGTGGGAGAGATGATCCTGGACAACAACCAGGTTATGATAGTGGGAGCGATGATCCTGGCCAACAACCAGGTTATGATAGTGGGAGAGATGATCCTGGACAACAACCAGGTTATGATAGTGGGAGAGATGCTCTGCTGAGGCAGTGTCTGCCTGCCTGCCTGCTCCTGCCTGCCTGTCTGTCTGTCCTGTCTGTCTGTCTGTCTGTCTGTCTGTCTGTCTGTCTGTCTGTACTTGTCTGTCTGTCTGTCCTGTCTGTCTGTCTGTCTGCCTGTCTGTCTGTCTCCCTGTGCTCCCTGTCTGCCTGTCTGTCTGTCTGCCTGTCTGTCTGTCCTGTCTGCTTCTGTCTGTCGGTCTGTCTGTCTGTCTGTCTGTCTGTCTGTCTGTCTGTCTGTCTGTCCTGTCTGTCTGTCTGTCTGTCTGTTCTGCCTGCCTGTCTGTCCTGTCTGTCTCTCTCACTGCCTGCCGTCTGTCTGTCTATCTGTCCACCTTCCGTCTGTGTGTCTGTCTGTCTGTCTCTTGTCTGTTGTCTGAACACACAGTCAAACACCTCAGAGAGGAGACAGCTGCTCATTGGAGGAACTCAGTCATATCACACACAACAGTCTGTCATCCCTACCGCAGTCTGATTACAACAGAGAGTAACCAGTAGTGTAGCTGCAGTGGGACCAGGGAGAGGGGGCTGAGTAACCAGTAGTCTAGTCCAATTTAGCCTGCTGATGAGGAGCTGCTGTTATGTTTCTTATTTGGTCAGACAGAAGGTACAGCAGACAGATACTAGACTGCAGAGGAGAGGAGAGGAGAGGAGAGGAGAGGAGAGGAAGGAGAGGAGAGGGAGGAGAGGAGAGGAGNCTCCGCTCATAAATGTTTGTGTGTGGCGTGTTGGTGTGTGTGTGTGTGTGTGTGTGTGTGTGTGGCGGTAGGGGGGGGGGGGGTGGACCCAGACAGCAGGGTCACAGCTGGTGTGATGGATTATTAATAGTTCAGGTATTTTAGTTATTTAAGAGTTAAGAGCTACAGATTACTCTGTGTTAGTTCTTTGATCCGCTGAAATTTCTGCTCCTCTCCTCTCCTCTCCTCTCCTCTCCTCTCCTCTCCTCTCCTCTCCTCTCCTCTCCTCTCCTCTCCTCTCCTCTCCCTCTCCTCTCCTCTCCTCTCCTCTTCCTCTCCTCTCGTCTCCTCTCCTCTCTCTCCTCTCCTCTCCACCCTCCTGCTCACCTACCATCAGCCTGTCAACAACAGTCCCCTCTGTCTCTTCTCTCTGTCCCTCTATCGTGTGTGTGTGTGTGTGTGTGTGTGTGTGTGTGTGTGTGTGTGTGTGTTGTGTGTGTGTGTGTGTGTGTGTGTGTGTGTGTGTGTGTGTGTGTGTGTGTGGTGGTTGTGTGTGTGTGTGCGCTCCAAATAGAGAATTTGGGAACTTCATTGTGTATTAATAAGAGGAAGAAGTTGTTTGTACTTTGTGACTGTGTGCCAAATCAAATCCAATTGTATTTGTCACATGCGCCGAATACAACAGGTGTAGTAGACCTCACAGTGAAATGCTGAATACAACAGGTGTAGTAGACCTTACAGTGAAATGCTGAATACAACAGGTGTAGTAGACCTCACAGTGAAATGCTGAATACAACAAGTGGTACCGGTACTCGTTATCGGAGTTACCGGAGTCGGTTATTTGAGTAATATGTACATGTAGGTAGAGTTATTAAAGTGACTATGTATCAGAGAGTAGCAGTGAAGTAAAGAGGGGGGAGAGGGGAGGCACTGCAAATAGTATGGGTAGCCATTTGATTAGGTGTTTGATTAGGTGTTCAGGAGTTGGCTTGGGGGTCGAAGCTCTTTAGGAGCCTCTTGGACCTAGACTTGGCGCTCCGGTACCACTTGCCATGCGATAGCAGAGAGAACACTCTATGGCTAGGGTGGCTGGAAGCTTTGACAATTTTCAGGGACTTCCTCTGACACCGCCTGGTATAGAGGTCCTGGATGGCAGGAAGCTTAGCCCCAATGATGTACTGGGCCGTACGCACTACCCTCTGTAGTGCCTTGTGGTCGGAGGCTGAACAGTTGCCATACCAGGCAGTGATGCAACCTGTCAGGATGCTCTCGATGGTGGAGCTGTAGAACCTTTTGAGGATCTGAGGACCCATGCCAAATCTTTTCAGGCTCCTGAGGGGGAATAGGTTTTGTTATGCCCTCTTCACAACCGTCTTGGCGTGTTTGGACTACAGCCAGGACTCTGACAGGGAGTACAGGAGGGGACTGCGCACGCACCCCTGGGGAGTTCCAGTTTTGAGGATCAGCTTGGCGGATGTGTTGTTACCTACCCTCACCACCTGGGGGCCCGTTAGGAAGTCCAGTATCCAGTTGCAGAGGGAGGTGTTTAGTCCCAGGGTCCTTGAGCTTTGAGGGTACTATGGTGTTGAACGCTGAGCTGTAGTCAATGAACAGCATTCTCACATAGGTGTTCCTTTTGTCCAGGTGGGAAAAGGTGTGTGTCTGTGAGTGACTGTGAGTGACTGTGAGTGACTGTGCGTGTCTGTGAGTGACTGTGAGTGGCTGTGTGTGACTGTGAGTGACTGTGAGTGACTGTGAGTGACTGTGAGTGTCTGTGAGTGACTGTGAGTGTCTGTGAGTGACTGTGAGTGACTGTGTGTGACTGTGAGTGACTGTGAGTGACTGTGAGTGACTGTGTGTGACTGTGAGTGACTGTGAGTGACTGTGAGCATGTGTGCCCTTGTATCCTTACTCTTCTTAGAGTCTCTCTCTGGCTCTCCCTGTTCCATATGGTTACTATGGTTGCTGGTGGGCGTGTCTTGGTAAA
>NC_034175.2:79243568-79256068 GCF_002021735.2 Oncorhynchus kisutch | reverse complement strand
CCCATTATTTTTATTTCTATTTTGCACATTCTTCCATTGCCAAAACTACCATTCCAGTGTTTTACTTGCTATATTGTATTTACTTTGCCACCATGGCCTTTTTTTGCCTTTACCTCCCTTCTCACCTCATTTGCTCACATCGTATATAGACTTGTTTATACTGTATTATTGACTGAATGTTTGTTTTACTCCATGTGTAACTCTGTGTCGTTGTATCTGTCGAACTGCTTTGCTTTATCTTGGCCAGGTCGCAATTGTAAATGAGAACTTGTTCTCAACTTGCCTACCTGGTTAAATAAAGGTGTTCTCAACTTGCCTACCTGGTTAAATAAAGGTGTTCTCAACTTGCCTACCTGGTTAAATAAAGGTGTTCTCAACTTGCCTACCTGGTTAAATACAGGTGTTCTCAACTTGCCTACCTGGTTAAATAAAAAATCTAATCCATGACCACAAAACTGGTCCTAAATGTTTATATCACCCATAGTTGTGTGTCTCTAACACCTGACAGAGTTGATTTGTCCTAATGTATTTGTCTAGTTTTGATGTACACTTTTAACATGTGAATATCAGACTCACCAGTTTTGAAGATCTCATACCGCAGTGAGAAGCCAGCCCCCTGGTGAGCGTAGTCAGAGACGAACCTGATGAGGAGGACAGGGCCTGAGGATATGATGGCTGGAGGGGCGATGTTACTGCAGTGTTTACCCAACAGGTCTGCCTTCTCGCTGTTCCCATCGCGGATCTCTACGTAGTCATATCTAGTGGAGAAACACACGGAGACCATGTTTCATAAGTCAAGAAAAAAACGAGTAGAAAGAAAAATGTGTCTTCTGACAGGAGAGAAGAAAACAAAAAAAACATGGAAACTGTATAATCACACGAAAACAGTCGTGACATGGGGTTCACAAGAAACAGTCGTGACATGGGGTTCACAAGAAACAGTCGTGACATGGGGTTCACAAGAAACAGTCGTGACATGGGGTCACAAGAAACCCATCGTGACATGGGGTTCACACGAAACAGTCGTGACATGGGGTTCACAGTGTTATCCAAGAAACAGTCATTTATTTAACTAGGCAAGTCAGTTAAGAACAAATGTGTATTTACAATGACAGCCTAGGAACAGTGGGTTAACTGGTCTAGGAACAGTGGGTGTTAACTGCCTGTTCAGGGCAGAAGAAAGACAGATTTGTACCTTGTCAGCTCGGGGGTTTGAACTTGCAACCTTCCGCTTACTAGTCCAACGCTCTAACCACTAGGCTACCCTGCTACCCATGACATGGGGTTCACAGTGTTAGCCAAGAAACAGTCGTGACATGGGGTTCACAGTGTTATCCAATAAACCGTCGTGACATGGGGTTCATTAGTGTCTCAAATGGCACCCTACTCCCATCACTTAGCCATATGGGCCCTGACCAAAGTAGTGCACTATGTTTACCGTATATAGAGTTCTATTCAGACGCAGACTATTATTGTGTTTCACTCCAAGCTAGTCTCCGTTCTTCTCTGGTCGTTGACCTCTAGTGACCTGCTCTAATCTTTCTCCAAAAACAAATTCCTACTCGTCAGTTTCCTGAGCTTTAGTAACAGGATCCTACCTCCATAGTAACAGGAACCTACCTCCATAGTAACAGGATCCTACCTCCATAGTAACAGGGCAGTAGAGTAGTTGTTTTATGGTAATATAGACAGGGCAGTAGAGTAGTTGTTTTATGGTAATATAGACAGGGCAGTAGAGTAGTTGTTTTATGGTAATATAGACACAGGGCAGTAGAGTAGTTGTTTTATGGTAATATAGACAGGGCAGTATAGTAGTTGTTTTATGGTAATATAGACAGGGCAGTAGAGTAGTTGTTTTATGGTAATATAGACAGGGCAGTAGTAGAGTAGTTGTTTTATGGTAATATAGACACAGGGCAGTAGAGTAGTTTGTTTTATGGTAATATAGACAGGGGCAGTAGAGTAGTTGTTTTATGGTAATATAGACAGGGCAGTATAGTAGTTTGTTTTATGGTAATATAGACAGGGCAGTATAGTAGTTGTTTTATGGTAATATAGACAGGGCAGTATAGTAGTAGTTGTTTTATGGTAATATAGACAGGGCAGTATAGTAGTTGTTTTATGGTAATATAGACAGGGCAGTAGAGTAGTTGTTTATGGTAATATAGACAGGGCAGTAGAGTAGTTGTTTTATGGTAATATAGACAGGGCAGTATAGTAGTTGTTTTATGGTAATATAGACAGGGCCAGTAGAGTAGTTGTTTTATGGTAATATAGACAGGGCAGTTATAGTAGTTGTTTTATGGTAATATAGACCACAGGGCAGTAGAGTAGTTGTTTTATGGTAATATCGACACAGGGCAGTAGAGTAGTTGTTTTATGGTAATATAGACAGGGCAGTATAGTAGTTGTTTATGGTAATATAGACAGGGCAGTATAGTAGTTGTTTTATGGTAATATAGACAGGGCAGTATAGTAGTTGTTTTATGGTAATATAGACAGCGCAGTATAGTAGTTGTTTTATGGTAATATAGACAGGGCAGTATAGTAGTTGTTTTATGGTAATATAGACAGGGCAGTATAGTAGTTGTTTTATGGTAATATAGACACAGGGCAGTAGAGTAGTTGTTTTATGGTAATATAGACACAGGGCAGTAGAGTAGTTGTTTTATGGTAATATAGACACAGGGCAGTATAGTAGTTGTTTTATGGTAATATAGACACAGGGCAGTAGAGTAGTTGTTTTATGGTAATATAGACACAGGGCAGTATAGTAGTTGTTTTATGGTAATATAGACAGGGCAGTATAGTAGTTGTTTTATGGTAATATAGACAGGGCAGTATAGTAGTTGTTTTATGGTAATATAGACAGGGCAGTATAGTAGTTGTTTTATGGTAATATAGACAGGGCAGTATAGTAGTTGTTTTATGGTAATATAGACAGGGCAGTAGAGTAGTTGTTTTATGGTAATATAGACAGGGCAGTATAGTAGTTGTTTTATGGTAATATAGACAGGGCAAGTAGAGTAGTTGTTTTATGGTAATATAGACACAGGGCAGTAGAGTAGTTGTTTTATGGTAATATAGACAGGGCAGTATAGTAGTTGTTTTTATGGTAATATAGACAGGGCAGTAGAGTAGTTGTTTTATGGTAATATAGACAGGGCAGTAGAGTAGTTGTTTTATGGTAATATAGACAGGGCAGTAGAAGTAGTTGTTTTATGGTAATATAGAACAGGGCAGTAGTAGTTGTGTTTATGTAATATAGACAGGGCCGTATAGTAGTTGTTTTATGGTAATATAGACAGGGCAGTAGAGTAGTTGTTTTATGGTAATATAGACAGGGCAAGTATAGTAGTTGTTTTATGGTAATATAGACACAGGGCAGTAGAGTAGTTGTTTTATGGTAATATAGACAGGGCAGTAGAGTAGTTGTTTTATGGTAATATAGACAGGGCAGTATAGTAGTTGTTTTATGGTAATATAGACCAGGGCAATTAGTAGAAGTATAAGACGGGAAGTAGAGTAGTTGTTTTATGGTAATATAGACAGGGCAGTATAGTAGTTGTTTTTGGTAATATAGACAAGGGCAGTATAGTAGTTGTTTTATGGTAATATAGACCAACAGGGCAGTATAGTAGTTGTTTTATGGTAATATAGACAGGGCAGTAGTAGTAGTTGTTTTATGGTAATATAGACACAGGGCAGTAGAGGTAGTGTTTTATGGTAATATAGACAGGGCAGTAGAGTAGTTTGTTTTATGGTATATAGACAGGGCAGTATAGTAGTTGTTTTATGGTAATATAGACACAGGGCAGTAGAGTAGTTGTTTTATGGTAATATAGACACACGGGCAGTAGGTAGTTGTTTTATGGTAATATAGACAGGGCAGTATAGTAGTTGTTTTATGGTAATATAGACAGGGCAGTATAGTAGTTGTTTTATGGTAATATAGACAGGGCAGTATCGTAGTTGTTTTATGGTAATATAGACAGGGCAGTATAGTAGTTGTTTTATGGTAATATAGACAGGGCAGTATAGTAGTTGTTTTATGGTAATATAGACAGGGGCAGTATAGTAGTTGTTTTATGGTAATATAGACACAGGGCAGTAGAGTAGTTGTTTTATGGTAATATAGACACAGGGCAGTAGAGTAGTTTGTTTATGGTAATATAGACACAGGGCAGTATAGTAGTTGTTTTATGGTAATATAGACACAGGGCAGTAGAGGTAGTTGTTTTATGGTAATATAGACACAGGGCAGTATAGTAGTTGTTTTATGGTAATATAGACAGGGCAGTATAGTAGTTGGTTTTATGGTAATATAGACCGGGCAGTATATAGTAGTTGTTTTATGGTCAATATAGACACAGGGCAGTATAGGTAGTTGTTTTATGGTAATATAGACAGGGCAGTATAGTAGTTGTTTTATGGTAATATAGACAGGGCAGTAGAGTAGTTGTTTTATGGTAATATAGACAGGGCAGTATAGTAGTTGTTTTTATGGTAATATAGACAGGGCAAGTAGAGTAGTTGTTTTATGGTAATATAGACACAGGGCAAGTAGAGTAGTTGTTTTATGGTAATATAGACAGGGCAGTATAGTAGTTGTTTTATGGTAATATAGACAGGGCAGTAGAGTAGTTGTTTTATGGTAATATAGACAGGGCAGCTAGAGTAGTTGTTTTATGGTAATATAGACAGGGGCAGTAGCAGTAGTTGTTTTATGGTAATATAGACAGGGCAGTATAGTAGTTGTTTTATGGTAATATAGACAGGGCAGTATAGTAGTTGTTTTATGGTAATATAGACAGGGCAGTAGAGATAGTTGTTTTATGGTAATATAGACAGGGCAGTATAGTAGTTGTTTTATGGTAATATAGACACAGGGCAGTAGAGTAGTTGTTTATGGTAATATAGACAGGGCAGTAGAGTAGTTGTTTTATGGTAATATAGACAGGGCGTATAGTAGTTGTTTTATGGTAATATAGACAGGGCAAGTAGGAGTAGTTGTTTTATGGTAATATAGACAGGGCAGTATAGTAGTTGTTTATGGTAATATAGACAGGGCAGTATAGTAGTTGTTTTATGGTAATATAGACACAGGGCAGTATAGTAGTTGTTTTATGGTAATATAGACACAGGGCAGTATAGTAGTTGTTTTATGGTAATATAGACACAGGGCAGTAGAGTAGTTGTTTTATGGTAATATAGACACAGGGCAGTATAGTAGTTGTTTTATGGTAATATAGACAGGGCAGTAGAGTAGTTGTTTTATGGTAATATAGACAGGGCAGTAGAGTAGTTGTTTTATGGTAATATAGACAGGGCAGTATAGTAGTTGTTTTATGGTAATATAGACAGGGCAGTATAGTAGTTGTTTTATGGTAATATAGACACAGGGCAGTAGAGTAGTTGTTTTATGGTAATATAGACAGGGCAGTATAGTAGTTGTTTTATGGTAATATAGACAGGGCAGTATAGTAGTTGTTTTATGGTAATATAGACAGGGCAGTAGAGTAGTTGTTTTATGGTAATATAGACAGGGCAGTATAGTAGTTGTTTTATGGTAATATAGACAGGGCAGTATAGTAGTTGTTTTATGGTAATATAGACACAGGGCAGTATAGTAGTTGTTTTATGGTAATATAGACAGGGCAGTATAGTAGTTGTTTTATGGTAATATAGACAGGGCACGTATAGTAGTGTTTATGGTAATATAGACAGGGCAGTAGGTAAGTGAGTAGTTGTTTTATGGTATATAGACAGGGCAGTAGAGTAGGTTTTATGGTAATATAGACACAGGCAGTTATAGTAGTTGTTTTATGGTAATTAGACAGGGCAGTAGAGTAGTTGTTTTATGGTAATATAGACACAGGGCAGTAGAGTAGTGTTTTATGGTAATATAGACAGGGCAGTAGAGTAGTTGTTTTATGGTAATATAGGACAGGGCAGTTATGTAGTTGTTTTATGGTAATATAGACAGGGCAGTATAGTAGTTGTTTTATGGTAATATAGACAGGGCAGTAGAGTAGTTGTTTTATGGTAATATAGACAGGGCAAGTAGAGTAGTTGTTTTATGGTAATATAGACAGGGCAGTAGAGTAGTTGTTTTATGGTAATATAGACAGGCTATAGTAGTTGTTTTATGGTAATATAGACAGGGCAGTATAGTAGTTGTTTTTATGGTAATATGACGGGCAGTATAGTAGTTGTTTTATGGTAATATAGACAGGGCAGTAGAGTAGTGGTTTTATGGTAATATAGACAGGGCAGTAGTAGCTTAGTTGTTTTATGGTAATATAGCAGGGCAGAGTAGAGTAGTTGTTTTTTCTGGTAATATAGACACAGGGCAGTAGTAGAGTAGTTGTTTTATGGTAATATAGGACAGGGCAGTATAGTAGTTGTTTTATGGTAATATGACAGGGCAGTATAGTAGTGTTTTATGGTAATATAGACACAGGGCAGTAGAGTAGTTGTTTTATGGTAATATAGACACAGGGGCAGTAGAGTAGTTGTTTTATGGTACTATAGACAGGGCAGTATAGTAGTTGTTTTATGGTTAATATCGACAGCGGCAGTTATAGTAGTTGTTTATGGTAATATAGACCAGCGGCTAGTATAGTAGTTGTTTTTATGGTAATATAGACAGGGCAGCTATAGTAGTTGTTTATGGTAATATAGACAGGGCAGTATAGTAGTTGTTTTATGGTAATATAGACAGGGCAGTAGAGTAGTTGTTTTATGGTAATATAGACACAGGGCAGTAGAGTAGTTGTTTTATGGTAATATAGACAGGGCAGTATAGTAGTTGTTTTATGGTAATATAGACAGGGCAGTATAGTAGTTGTTTTATGGTAATATAGACAGGGCAGTAGAGTAGTTTGTTTTATGGTAATATAGACAGGGCAGTAGAGTAGTTGTTTTATGGTAATATAGAAGGGCAGTATAGTAGTTGTTTTATGGTAATATAGACAGGGTAGTAGAGTAGTTGTTTTATGGTAATATAGACAGGGGCCAGTATAGTAGTTGTTTTATGGTAATATAGACACAGGGCAGTAGAGTAGTTGTTTTATGGTAATATAGACACAGGGCAGTAGAGTAGTTGTTTTATGGTAATATAGACAGGGCAGTATAGTAGTTGTTTTATGGTAATATAGACAGGGCAGTATAGTAGTTGTTTTATGGTAATATAGACAGGGCAGTATAGTAGTTGTTTTATGGTAATATAGACAGGGCAGTATAGTAGTTGTTTCTTATAGACATCTGGGCAGTATAGTAGTTGTTTTATGGTAATATAGACAGGGCAGTATAGTAGTTGTTTTATGGTAATATAGACACAGGGCAGTAGAGTAGTTGTTTTATGGTAATATAGACACAGGGCAGTAGAGTAGTAGAGTAGTTGTTTTATGGTAATATAGACACAGGGCAGTATAGTAGTTGTTTTATGGTAATATAGACACAGGGCAGTAGAGTAGTTGTTTTATGTTAATATAGACACAGGGCAGTATAGTAGTTGTTTTATGGTAATATAGACAGGGCAGTATAGTAGTTGTTTTATGGTAATATAGACAGGGCAGTATAGTAGTTGTTTTATGGTAATATAGACAGGGCAGTATAGTAGTTGTTTTATGGTAATATAGACAGGGCAGTATAGTCTGTTGTTTTATGCGTATCTAAGAACAGGGCCACGTAGAGAGTTAGTTGTTTTTATGGTAATATAGACAGGGCAGTATAGTAGTTGTTTTATGGTAATATAGACAGGGCAGTAGAGTAGTTGTTTTATGGTAATATAGACACAGGGCGAGTTAGAGTAGTTAGAGTAGTTGTTTTTATGGTAATATAGACACAGGGCCGTATTCAGTAGTTGTTTATGGTAATATAGACAGGGCAGTAGAGTAGTAGTTGTTTTTATGGTAATATCGACAGGGCCGTAGAGTAGGTGTTTATGGTAATATAGACAGGGCAGTATAGTAGTGTTTTATGGTAATATAGACAGGCAGTATAGTAGTTGTTTATGGTAATATAGACAGGGCAGTAGAGTAGTGTTTTTATGGTAATATAGACAGGGCAGTCTAGTAGTTGTTTATGGTAATATAGACAGGGCAGATAGTAGTTGTTTTATGGTAATATAGACAGGGCAGTATAGTAGTTGTTTTATGGTAATATAGACAGGGCAGTATAGTAGTTGTTTTATGGTAATATAGACAGGGCAGTAGAGTAGTTGTTTTATGGTAATATAGACAGGGCAGTATAGTAGTTGTTTTATGGTAATATAGACACAGGGCAGTAGAGTAGTTGTTTTATGGTAATATAGACAGGGCAGTATAGTAGTTGTTTTATGGTAATATAGACAGGGCAGTATAGTAGTTGTTTTATGGTAATATAGACAGGGCAGTAGAGTAGTTGTTTTATGGTAATATAGACAGGGCAGTATAGTAGTTGTTTTATGGTAATATAGACAGGGCAGTATAGTAGTTGTTTTATGGATATATAGACAGGGCAGTAGAGTAGTTGTTTTATGGTAATATAGACAGGGCAGTATAGTAGTTGTTTTATGGTAATATAGACACAGGGCAGTAGAGTAGTTGTTTTATGGTAATATAGACAGGGCAGTAGAGTAGTTGTTTTATGGTAATATAGACAGGGCAGTATAGTAGTTGTTTTATGGTAATATAGACAGGGCAGTATAGTAGTTGTTTTATGGTAATATAGACACAGGGCAGTATAGTAGTTGTTTTATGGTAATATAGACAGGGCAGTATAGTAGTTGTTTTATGGTAATATAGACAGGGCAGTATAGTAGTTGTTTTATGGTAATATAGACAGGGCAGTAGAGTAGTTGTTTTATGGTAATATAGACAGGGCAGTATAGTAGTTGTTTTATGGTAATATAGACAGGGCAGAGTAGTAGTTGTTTTATGGTAATATAGACACAGGGCAGTATAGTAGTTGTTTTATGGTAATATAGACAGGGCAGTATAGTAGTTGTTTTATGGTAATATAGACAGGGCAGTAGAGTAGTTGTTTTATGGTAATATAGACAGGGCAGTATAGTAGTTGTTTTATGGTAATATAGACACAGGGCAGTAGAGTAGTTGTTTTATGGTAATATAGACAGGGCAGTAGAGTAGTTGTTTTATGGTAATATAGACAGGGCAGTATAGTAGTTGTTTTATGGTAATATAGACAGGGAAGTATAGTAGTTGTTTTATGGTAATATAGACAGGGCAGTATAGTAGTTGTTTTATGGTAATATAGACAGGGCAGTATAGTAGTTGTTTTATGGTAATATAGACACAGGGCAGTATAGTAGTTGTTTTATGGTAATATAGACAGGGCAGTAGAGTAGTTGTTTTATGGTAATATAGACAGGGCAGTATAGTAGTTGTTTTATGGTAATATAGACAGGGCAGTAGAGTAGTTGTTTTATGGTAATATAGACAGGGCAGTAGAGTAGTTGTTTTATGGTAATATAGACACAGGGCAGTAGAGTAGTTGTTTTATGGTAATATAGACAGGGCAGTAGAGTAGTTGTTTTATGGTAATATAGACACAGGGCAGTATAGTAGTTGTTTTATGGTAATATAGACAGGGCAGTATAGTAGTTGTTTTATGGTAATATAGACAGGGCAGTAGAGTAGTTGTTTTATGGTAATATAGACAGGGCAGTAGAGTAGTTGTTTTATGGTAATATAGACAGGGCAGTAGAGTAAGGCTGTGGTGATATCCTTTGATCTGTCAATCAGTGCAGAATAAAAGTAGTGTTGTCTGACAATGGGAGCAAGACTGCCAAGAGTAACTCCAGACCCCAATGTCCTCCTATTGTAATGAAACGTTTAGTGCAGTACGGTCGTGCTGATAAGGTCTAACGACCCCCAGGCCACACAGCTACAGGTGCCAGCCACCACGACTCCCCAGTGAGGAAACAAGATTACAGCTGCTTCTGTTATAGTTAATGGAGATCTCTGGTTGTTCAACTGAGGTACTAGAACCAGGCCT
Organism: Oncorhynchus kisutch; assembly: GCF_002021735.2. Classification (NCBI taxonomy): domain Eukaryota; kingdom Metazoa; phylum Chordata; class Actinopteri; order Salmoniformes; family Salmonidae; genus Oncorhynchus; species Oncorhynchus kisutch. The sequence goes on along the minus strand of NC_034175.2, from coordinate 79,246,066 downwards.
GTTGTTGTTGTGTGTGTGTGTGTGTTTACAGTGAGACACTGCTGCTGTGTTTATCTCTGTATCCTTGAAACAGAATAAAAGGCTGTTCTAAACATGGAGACAACGACCAGCAGTATGGAGACAACGACCAGCAGTATGGAGACAACGACCAGCAGTATGGAGACAACGACCAGCAGTATGGAGACAACGACCAGCAGCATGGAGACAACGACCAGCAGTATGGAGACAACGACCAGCAGCATGGAGACAATGACCAGCAGTATGGAGACAACGACCAGCAGTATGGAGACAACGACCAGCAGCATGGAGACAACAACCAGCAGTAAGGAGACAACGACCAGCAGTATGGAGACAACGACCAGCAGTATCAAGGCTGTTTTAATCATGGAGACAACGACCAGCAGTATGTAGACAACGACCAGCAGTATGGAGACAACGACCAGCAGCATGGAGACAACAACCAGCAGTAAGGAGACAACGACCAGCAGTATGGAGACAACGACCAGCAGTATGGAGACAACGACCAGCAGTATGGAGACAACAACCAGCAGTAAGGAGACAACGACCAGCAGTATGGAGACAACGACCAGCAGCATGGAGACAACAACCAGCAGTAAGGAGGACAACGACCAGCAGTATGGAGACAACGACCAGCAGTATGGAGACAATGACCAGCAGTATGGAGACAACGACCAGCAGTATGGAGGACAACGACCAGCAGTATGGAGACAACGACCAGCAGTATGGAGACAACGACCAGCAGCATGGAGACAACGACCAGCAGTATGGAGACAACGACCAGCAGCATGGAGACAACGACCAGCAGTATGGAGACAACGACCAGCAGTATCAAGGCTGTTTTAATCATGGAGACAACGACCAGCAGTATGGAGACAACGACCAGCAGTATGGAGACAATGACCCGCAGTATGGAGGACCAACGACCAGCAGTATGGAGACAACAACCAGCAGTAAGGAGACAAACGACCAGCAGTATGGAGACAACGACCAGCAGTATGGAGACAATGACCAGCAGTATGAGACAACAACCAGCAGTAGGAGACAACGACCAGCAGTATGGAGACAAGACCAGCAGTATGGAGACAACGACCAGCAGTATGGAGACAACAACCAGCAGTAAGGAGACAACGGACCCAGCAGTATGGAGACCAACGACCAGCAGTATGGAGACAATGACCAGCAGTATGGAGACAACAACCAGCAGTATGGAGACCAACGACCAGCAGTATGGAGACAATGACAGCAGTATGGAGACAACGACCAGCAGTTATGGAGACAACGACCAGCAGTATGGAGACAACGACCAGCAGCATGGAGACAACAACCAGCAGTAAGGAGACAACGACCAGCAGTATGGAGACAACGACCAGCAGCACGGAGGACAACGACCAGCAGTATGGAGACAACGACCAGCAGTATGGAGACAACGACCAGCAGTATGGAGACAATGACCAGCAGCACGGAGACAATGACCAGCAGCACGGAGACAACGACCAGCAGTATGGAGACAACGACCAGCAGTATGGAGACAACGACCAGCAGTATGGAGACAATGACCAGCAGCACGGAGACAACGACCAGCAGTATCAAGGCTGTTTTAAACAGGGAGACAACGACCAGCAGTATGGACGACCAGCAGAGAACACACAGACATCCTGACAGGCAGGGAACAAGGCAGGGAGAACACACAGACATCCTGACAGGCAGGGAACAGGGCAGGGAGAACACACAGACATCCTGACAGGCAGGGAACAGGGCAGGGAGAACACACAGACATCCTGACAGGCAGGGAACAGGTCGCGAGAACACATAGACTGTTGCAGGGAACAGGGAACAGGGCACAGGGAACAGGGCACAGGGAACAGTGAACAGGGAACAGGGAACAGGGAACAGGGAACAGGGAACAGGGAACAGGGAACAGGGAACAGGGAACAGGGAACAGGGAACAGGGAACAGGGAACAGGGAATAGGGAACAGGGAATAGGGCACAGGGAACAGGGCACAGGGAACAGGGCACAGGGAATAGGGCACAGGGAATAGGGCACAGGGAACAGGGAATGGGGCACAGGGAACAGGGCACAGGGAACAGGGCACAGGGAACAGGGCACAGGGAACAGGGAATAGGGCACAGGGAACAGGGCACAGGGAACAGGGAACAGGGAACAGAGAACAGGGAACAGGGAACAGGGCACAGGGAACAGGGCACAGGGAACAGGGCACAGGGAATAGGGCACAGGGAATAGGGCACAGGGAATAGGGCTCAGGGCACAGGGAATAGGGCACAGGGAATAGGGCTCAGGGAATAGGGCACAGGGAATAGGGCACAGGGAATAGGGCTCAGGGAATAGGGCACAGGGAACAGGGCACAGGGAATAGGGCACAGGGAACAGGGCACAGGGAACAGAGAACAGGGAACAGGAACAAGTCGTCTAACACGTATAGGTTCACACCTGCTACTCTACTCCAATCATTCTTGG
>NC_034175.2:79230799-79243468 GCF_002021735.2 Oncorhynchus kisutch | reverse complement strand
CTTTACTCCCTTCTCACCTCATTTGCTCACATCGTATATAGATTGTTTATACTTGTATTATTGACTGAATGTTTGTTTTACTCCATTGTAACTCTGTTCGTTGTATCTGTCGAACTGCTTTGCTTTATCTTGGCCAGGTCGCAATTGTAAATGAGAACTTGTTCTCAACTTGCCTACCTGGTTAAATAAAGGTGTTCTCAACTTGCCTACCTGGTTAAATAAAGGTGTTCTCAACTTGCCTACCTGGTTAAATAAAGGTGTTCTCAACTTGCCTACCTGGTTAAATACAGGTGTTCTCAACTTGCCTACCTGGTTAAATAAAAAATCTAATCCATGACCACAAAACTGGTCCTAAATGTTTATATCACCCATAGTTGTGTGTGTCTCTACACCTGACAGAGTTGATTTGTCCTAATGTATTTGTCTAGTTTGATGTACACTTTTAACATTGTGAATATCAGACTCACCAGTTTTGAAGATCTCATACCGCAGTGAGAAGCCAGCCCCCTGGTGAGCGTAGTCAGAGACGAACCTGATGAGGAGGACAGGGCCTGAGGATATGATGGCTGGAGGGGCGATGTTACTGCAGTGTTTACCCAACAGGTCTGCCTTCTCGCTGTTCCCATCGCGGATCTCTACGTAGTCATATCTAGTGGAGAAAACACACGGAGACCATGTTTCATAAGTCCAAGAAAAAACGAGTAGAAAGAAAAATGTGTCTTCTGACAGGAGAGAAGAAAACAAAAAAAAACATGGAAACTGTATAATCACACGAAACAGTCGTGACATGGGGTTCACAAGAAACAGTCGTGACATGGGGTTCACAAGAAACAGTCGTGACATGGGGTTCACAAGAAACAGTCGTGACATGGGGTTCACAAGAAACCATCGTGACATGGGTTCACACGAAACAGTCGTGACATGGGGTTCACAGTGTTATCCAAGAAACAGTCATTTATTTAACTAGGCAAGTCAGTTAAGAACAAATGTGTATTTACAATGACAGCCTAGGAACAGTGGGTTAACTGGTCTAGGAACAGTGGTTAACTGCCTGTTCAGGGGCAGAAAGACAGATTTGTACCTTGTCAGCTCGGGGGTTTGAACTTGCAACCTTCCGCTTACTAGTCCAACGCTCTAACCACTAGGCTACCCTGCTACCCATGACATGGGGTTCACAGTGTAGCCAAGAAACAGTCGTGACATGGGGTTCACAGTGTTATCCAATAAACCGTCGTGACATGGGGTTCATTAGTGTCTCAAATGGCACCCTACTCCCATCACTTAGCCATATGGGCCCTGACCAAAGTAGTGCACTATGTTTACCGTATATAGAGTCTCTATTCAGACGCAGACTATTATTGTGTTTCACTCCAAGCTAGTCTCCGTTCTTCTCTGGTCGTTGACCTCTAGTGACCTGCTCTAATCTTTCTCCAAAAACAAATTCCTACTCGTCAGTTTCCTGAGCTTTAGTAACAGGATCCTACCTCCATAGTAACAGGAACCTACCTCCATAGTAACAGGATCCTACCTCCATAGTAACAGGGCAGTAGAGTAGTTGTTTTATGGTAATATAGACAGGGCAGTAGAGTAGTTGTTTTATGGTAATATAGACAGGGCAGTAGAGTAGTTGTTTTATGGTAATATAGACACAGGGCAGTAGAGTAGTTGTTTTATGGTAATATAGACAGGGCAGTATAGTAGTTGTTTTATGGTAATATAGACAGGGCAGTAGAGTAGTTGTTTTATGGTAATATAGACAGGGCAGTAGAGTAGTTGTTTTATGGTAATATAGACACAGGGCAGTAGAGTAGTTGTTTTATGGTAATATAGACAGGGCAGTAGAGTAGTTGTTTTATGGTAATATAGACAGGGCAGTATAGTAGTTGTTTTATGGTAATATAGACAGGGCAGTATAGTAGTTGTTTTATGGTAATATAGACAGGGCAGTATAGTAGTTGTTTTATGGTAATATAGACAGGGCAGTATAGTAGTTGTTTTATGGTAATATAGACAGGGCAGTAGAGTAGTTGTTTTATGGTAATATAGACAGGGCAGTAGAGTAGTTGTTTTATGGTAATATAGACAGGGCAGTATAGTAGTTGTTTTATGGTAATATAGACAGGGCAGTAGAGTAGTTGTTTTATGGTAATATAGACAGGGCAGTATAGTAGTTGTTTTATGGTAATATAGACACAGGGCAGTAGAGTAGTTGTTTTATGGTAATATAGACACAGGGCAGTAGAGTAGTTGTTTTATGGTAATATAGACAGGGCAGTATAGTAGTTGTTTTATGGTAATATAGACAGGGCAGTATAGTAGTTGTTTTATGGTAATATAGACAGGGCAGTATAGTAGTTGTTTTATGGTAATATAGACAGGGCAGTATAGTAGTTGTTTTATGGTAATATAGACAGGGCAGTATAGTAGTTGTTTTATGGTAATATAGACAGGGCAGTATAGTAGTTGTTTTATGGTAATATAGACACAGGGCAGTAGAGTAGTTGTTTTATGGTAATATAGACACAGGGCAGTAGAGTAGTTGTTTTATGGTAATATAGACACAGGGCAGTATAGTAGTTGTTTTATGGTAATATAGACACAGGGCAGTAGAGTAGTTGTTTTATGGTAATATAGACACAGGGCAGTATAGTAGTTGTTTTATGGTAATATAGACAGGGCAGTATAGTAGTTGTTTTATGGTAATATAGACAGGGCAGTATAGTAGTTGTTTTATGGTAATATAGACAGGGCAGTATAGTAGTTGTTTTATGGTAATATAGACAGGGCAGTATAGTAGTTGTTTTATGGTAATATAGACAGGGCAGTAGAGTAGTTGTTTTATGGTAATATAGACAGGGCAGTATAGTAGTTGTTTTATGGTAATATAGACAGGGCAGTAGAGTAGTTGTTTTATGGTAATATAGACACAGGGCAGTAGAGTAGTTGTTTTATGGTAATATAGACAGGGCAGTATAGTAGTTGTTTTATGGTAATATAGACAGGGCAGTAGAGTAGTTGTTTTATGGTAATATAGACAGGGCAGTAGAGTAGTTGTTTTATGGTAATATAGACAGGGCAGTAGAGTAGTTGTTTTATGGTAATATAGACAGGGCAGTATAGTAGTTGTTTTATGGTAATATAGACAGGGCAGTATAGTAGTTGTTTTATGGTAATATAGACAGGGCAGTAGAGTAGTTGTTTTATGGTAATATAGACAGGGCAGTATAGTAGTTGTTTTATGGTAATATAGACACAGGGCAGTAGAGTAGTTGTTTTATGGTAATATAGACAGGGCAGTAGAGTAGTTGTTTTATGGTAATATAGACAGGGCAGTATAGTAGTTGTTTTATGGTAATATAGACAGGGCAGTAGAGTAGTTGTTTTATGGTAATATAGACAGGGCAGTATAGTAGTTGTTTTATGGTAATATAGACAGGGCAGTATAGTAGTTGTTTTATGGTAATATAGACACAGGGCAGTATAGTAGTTGTTTTATGGTAATATAGACACAGGGCAGTATAGTAGTTGTTTTATGGTAATATAGACACAGGGCAGTAGAGTAGTTGTTTTATGGTAATATAGACAGGGCAGTAGAGTAGTTGTTTTATGGTAATATAGACAGGGCAGTATAGTAGTTGTTTTATGGTAATATAGACACAGGGCAGTAGAGTAGTTGTTTTATGTAATATAGACACAGGGCAGTAGAGTAGTTGTTTTATGGTAATATAGACAGGGCAGTATAGTAGTTGTTTTATGGTAATATAGACAGGGCAGTATAGTAGTTGTTTTATGGTAATATAGACAGGGCAGTATAGTAGTTGTTTTATGGTAATATAGACAGGGCAGTATAGTAGTTGTTTTATGGTAATATAGACAGGGCAGTATAGTAGTTGTTTTATGGTAATATAGACAGGGCAGTATAGTAGTTGTTTTATGGTAATATAGACACAGGGCAGTAGAGTAGTTGTTTTATGGTAATATAGACACAGGGCAGTAGAGTAGTTGTTTTATGGTAATATAGACACAGGGCAGTATAGTAGTTGTTTTATGGTAATATAGACACAGGGCAGTAGAGTAGTTGTTTTATGGTAATATAGACACAGGGCAGTATAGTAGTTGTTTTATGGTAATATAGACAGGGCAGTATAGTAGTTGTTTTATGGTAATATAGACAGGGCAGTATAGTAGTTGTTTTATGGTAATATAGACAGGGCAGTATAGTAGTTGTTTTATGGTAATATAGACAGGGCAGTATAGTAGTTGTTTTATGGTAATATAGACAGGGCAGTAGAGTAGTTGTTTTATGGTAATATAGACAGGGCAGTATAGTAGTTGTTTTATGGTAATATAGACAGGGCAGTAGAGTAGTTGTTTTATGGTAATATAGACACAGGGCAGTAGAGTAGTTGTTTTATGGTAATATAGACAGGGCAGTATAGTAGTTGTTTTATGGTAATATAGACAGGGCAGTAGAGTAGTTGTTTTATGGTAATATAGACAGGGCAGTAGAGTAGTTGTTTTATGGTAATATAGACAGGGCAGTAGAGTAGTTGTTTTTATGGTAATATAGACAGGGCAGTATAGTAGTTGTTTTATGGTAATATAGACAGGGCAGTATAGTAGTTGTTTTATGGTAATATAGACAGGGCAGTAGAGTAGTTGTTTTATGGTAATATAGACAGGGCAGTATAGTAGTTGTTTTATGGTAATATAGACACAGGGCAGTAGAGTAGTTGTTTTATGGTAATATAGACAGGGCAGTAGAGTAGTTGTTTTATGGTAATATAGACAGGGCAGTATAGTAGTTGTTTTATGGTAATATAGACAGGGCAGTAGAGTAGTTGTTTTATGGTAATATAGACAGGGCAGTATAGTAGTTGTTTTATGGTAATATAGACAGGGCAGTATAGTAGTTGTTTTATGGTAATATAGACACAGGGCAGTATAGTAGTTGTTTTATGGTAATATAGACACAGGGCAGTATAGTAGTTGTTTTATGGTAATATAGACACAGGGCAGTAGAGTAGTTGTTTTATGGTAATATAGACACAGGGCAGTATAGTAGTTGTTTTATGGTAATATAGACAGGGCAGTAGAGTAGTTGTTTTATGGTAATATAGACAGGGCAGTAGAGTAGTTGTTTTATGGTAATATAGACAGGGCAGTATAGTAGTTGTTTTATGGTAATATAGACAGGGCAGTATAGTAGTTGTTTTATGTAATATAGACACAGGGCAGTAGTAGTAGTTGTTTTATGGTAATATAGACAGGGCCGTATAGTAGTTGTTCTTATGGTAATATAGACAGGGCAGTATAGTAGTTGTTTTATGGTAATATAGACAGGGCAGTAGGTAGTTGTTTTATGGTAATATAGACAGGGCAGTATAGTAGTTGTTTTATGGTAATTATAGACAGGGCAGTATAGTAGTTGTTTTATGGTAATATAGACACAGGGCAGTATGTAGTTGTTTTATGGTAATATAGACAGGGCAGTATAGTAGTTGTTTTATGGAATATAGCACAGGGCAGTATAGTAGTTGTTTTATGGTAATATAGACAGGGCAGTAGAGTAGTGTTTTATGGTAATATAGACAGGGCAGGTAGAGTAGTTGGTTTTATGGTAATATAGACACAGGGCAGTATAGTAGTTGTTTATGGTAATATAGGACAGGGCAGTAGAGTAGTTGTTTTATGGTAATATAGACACAGGGCAGTTAGAGTAGTTGTTTTATGGTAATATAGACAGGGCAGTAGAGTAGTTGTTTTATGGTAATATAGACAGGGCAGTATAGTATTGTTTTATGGTAATATAGACAGGGCAGTATAGTAGTTGTTTTATGGTAATATAGACAGGGCAGTAGAGTAGTTGTTTTATGGTAATATAGACAGGGCAGTAGGTAGTTGTTTTATGGTAATATAGACAGGGCAGTAGAGTAGTTGTTTTATGGTAATATAGACAGGGCCGTATAGTAGTTGTTTTATGGTAATATATACAGGGCAGTTATAGTAGTTGTTTTTATGGTAATATAGACAGGGCAGTATAGTAGTTGTTTTATGGTAATATAGGACAGTGCAGTAGAGTAGTTGTTTTATGGTAATATAGACAGGGCAGTAGAGTAGTTGTTTTATGGTAATATAGACAGGGCAGTAGAGTAGTAGTTGTTTTATGGTAATATAGACACAGGGCAGTAGAGTAGTTGTTTTATGGTAATATAGACAGGGCAGTATAGTAGTTGTTTTATCGGTAATATAGACAGGGCCAGTATAGTAGTTGTTTATGGTAATATAGACACAGGGCAGTAGAGTAGTTGTTTTATGGTAATATAGGACACAGGGCAGTAGAGTAGTTGTTTTATGGTAATATAGACAGGGCAGTATAGTAGTTGTTTTTATGGTAATATAGACAGCGCAGTATAGTAGTTGTTTTTATGGTAATATAGACAGGGCAGTATAGTAGTTGTTTTATGGTAATAAGACAGGGCAGTATAGTAGTTGTTTTATGGTAATATAGACAGGGCAGTATAGTAGTTGTTTTATGGTAATATAGACGGGCAGTAGAGTAGTTGTTTTATGGTAATATAGACACAGGGCAGTAGAGTAGTTGTTTTATGGTAATATAGACAGGGCAGTATAGTAGTTGTTTTATGGTAATATAGACAGGCAGTATAGTAGTTGTTTTATGGTTAATATAGACAGGGCAGTAGAGTAGTTGTTTTATGGTAATATAGACAGGGCAGTAGAGTAGTTGTTTTATGGTAATATAGACAGGGCAGTATAGTAGTTGTTTTATGGTAATATAGACAGGGTAGTAGAGTAGTTGTTTTATGGTAATATAGACAGGGCAGTATAGTAGTTGTTTTATGGTAATATAGACACAGGGCAGTAGAGTAGTTGTTTTATGGTAATATAGACACAGGGCAGTAGAGTAGTTGTTTTATGGTAATATAGACAGGGCAGTATAGTAGTTGTTTTATGGTAATATAGACAGGGCAGTATAGTAGTTGTTTTATGGTAATATAGACAGGGCAGTATAGTAGTTGTTTTATGGTAATATAGACAGGGCAGTATAGTAGTTGTTTTATGGTAATATAGACAGGGCAGTATAGTAGTTGTTTTATGGTAATATAGACAGGGCAGTATAGTAGTTGTTTTATGGTAATATAGACACAGGGCAGTAGAGTAGTTGTTTTATGGTAATATAGACACAGGGCAGTAGAGTAGTTGTTTTATGGTAATATAGACACAGGGCAGTATAGTAGTTGTTTTATGGTAATATAGACACAGGCAGTAGAGTAGTTGTTTTATGTTAATATAGACACAGGGCAGTATAGTAGTTGTTTTATGGTAATATAGACAGGGCAGTATAGTAGTTGTTTTATGGTAATATAGACAGGGCAGTATAGTAGTTGTTTTATGGTAATATAGACAGGGCAGTATAGTAGTTGTTTTATGGTAATATAGACAGGGCAGTATAGAAGTTGTTTTATGGTAATATAGACAGGGCAGTAGAGTAGTTGTTTTATGGTAATATAGACAGGGCAGGTATAGTAGTTGTTTATGGTAATATAGACAGGGCAGTAGAGTAGTTGTTTTATGGTAATATAGACACAGGGCAGTAGAGTAGTTGTTTTTATGGTAATATAGACACAGGGCAGCTATAGTAGTTGTTTTATGGTAATATAGACAGGGCAGTAGAGTAGTTGTTTTATGGTAATATAGACAGGGCAGTTAGAGGTAGGTGTTTTATGGTACTATAGACAGGGCAGTATAGTAGTTGTTTTATGGTAATATAGACAGGGCAGTATAGTAGTTGTTTTATGGTAATATAGACAGGGCAGTAGAGTAGTTGTTTTATGGTAATATAGACAGGGCAGTATAGTAGTTGTTTTATGGTAATATAGACAGGGCAGTATAGTAGTTGTTTTATGGTAATATAGACAGCGGCAGTATAGTAGTTGTTTTATGGTAATATAGGACAGGGCAGTATAGTAGTTGTTTTATGGTAATATAGACAGGGCAGTAGAGTAGTTGTTTTATGGTAATATAGACAGGGCAGTTATAGTAGTTGTTTTTATGGTAATATAGACACAGGGCAGTAGAGTAGTTGTTTTATGGTAATATAGACAGGGCAGTATAGTAGTTGTTTTTATGGTAATATAGACAGGGCAGTATAGTAGTTGTTTTATGGTAATATAGACAGGGCAGTAGAGTAGTTGTTTTATGGTAATATAGACAGGGCCAGTATAGTAGTTGTTTTATGGTAATATAGACAGGGCAGTATAGTAGTTGTTTTATGGTAATATAGACAGGGCAGTAGAGGTAGGTTGTTTTATGGTAATATTAGACAGGGCAGTATAGTAGTTGTTTTATGGTAATATAGACACAGGGGCAGTAGAGTAGTTGTTTTATGGTAATTATAGACAGGGCAGTAGAGTAGTTGTTTTATGTAATATAGACAGGGCAGTTATAGATAGGTTTTATTTGGTAATATAGACAGGGCAGGATTAGTAGTTGTTTTATGTAATAAGACACAGGGCAGTATAGTAGTTGTTTCTATGGTAATATAGACAGGGCAGTATAGTAGTTGTTTTATGGTAATATAGACAGGGCAGTATAGTAGTTGTTTATGGTAATATAGACCGGGCAGTAGAGTAGTTGTTTTATGGTAATATAGACAGGGCAGTATAGTAGTTGTTTTATGGTAATATAGACAGGGCAGATGTAGTAGTTGTTTTATGGTATATAGACACAGGGCAGTTAGTAGTGTTTTATGGTAATATAGACAGGGCAGTATAGTAGTGTTTTTATGGTATATAGGACAGGGCAGTAGCGTAGTTGTTTTATGGTAATCTAGACAGGGCAGTATAGTAGTTGTTTTATGGTAATATAGACACAGGGAGTAGAGTAGTTGTTTTATGGTAATATAGACAGGGCAGTAGAGTAGTTGTTTATGGTAATATAGACAGGGCAGTTATAGTAGTTGTTTTATGGTAATATAGACAGGGAAGTATAGTAGTTGTTTTATGGTAATATAGACAGGGCAGTATAGTAGTTGTTTTATGGTAATATAGACAGGGCAGTATAGTAGTTGTTTTATGGTAATATAGACACAGGGCAGTATAGTAGTTGTTTTATGGTAATATAGACAGGGCAGTAGAGTAGTTGTTTTATGGTAATATAGACAGGGCCAGTATAGTAGTTGTTTTATGGTAATATAGACAGGGCAGTAGAGTAGGTTGTTTTATGGTAATATAGACAGGGCAGTAGAGTAGTTGTTTTATGGTAATATAGACACAGGGCAGTAGAGTAGTTGTTTTATGGTAATATAGACAGGGCAGTAGAGTAGTTGTTTTATGGTAATATAGACACAGGGCAGTATAGTAGTTGTTTTATGGTAATATAGACAGGGCAGTATAGTAGTTGTTTTATGGTAATATAGACAGGGCAGTAGAGTAGTTGTTTTTATGGTAATATAGACAGGGCAGTAGAGTAGTTGTTTTATGGTAATATAGACAGGGCAGTAGAGTAAGGCTGTGGTGATATCCTTTGATCTGTCAATCAGTGCAGAATAAAAGTAGTGTTGTCTGACAATGGGAGCAAGACTGCCAAGAGTAACTCCAGACCCCAATGTCCTCCTATTGTAATGAAACGTTTAGTGCAGTACGGTCGTGCTGATAAGGTCTAACGACCCCCAGGCCACACAGCTACAGGTGCCAGCCACCACGACTCCCCAGTGAGGAAACAAGATTACAGCTGCTTCTGTTATAGTTAATGGAGATCTCTGGTTGTTCAACTGAGGGTACTAGAACCAGGCTGTTGTTGTTGTGTGTGTGTGTGTGTGTTTACAGTGAGACACTGCTGCTGTGTTTATCTCTGTATCCTTGAAACAGAATAAAAGGCTGTTCTAAACATGGAGACAACGACCAGCAGTATGGAGACAACGACCAGCAGTATGGAGACAACGACCAGCAGTATGGAGACAACGACCAGCAGTATGGAGACAACGACCAGCAGCATGGAGACAACGACCAGCAGTATGGAGACAACGACCAGCAGCATGGAGACAATGACCAGCAGTATGGAGACAACGACCAGCAGTATGGAGACAACGACCAGCAGCATGGAGACAACAACCAGCAGTAAGAGACAACGACCAGCAGTATGGAGACAACGACCAGCAGTATCAAGGCTGTTTTAATCATGGAGACAACGACCAGCAGTATGTAGACAACGACCAGCAGTATGGAGACAACGACCAGCAGCATGGAGACAACAACCAGCAGTAAGGAGACAACGACCAGCAGTATGGAGACAACGACCAGCAGTATGGAGACAACGACCAGCAGTATGGAGACAACAACCAGCAGTAAGGAGACAACGACCAGCAGTATGGAGACAACGACCAGCAGCATGGAACAACACCCAGCAGTAAGGAGACAACGACCAGCAGTATGGAGACAACGACCAGCAGTATGGAGACAATGACCAGCAGTATGGAGACAACGACCAGCAGTATGGAGACAACGACAGCAGTATGGAGACAACGACCAGCAGTATGGAGACAACGACAGAGCAGTATGGAGACGAAGGACCAGCAGCATGGAGACAACGACCAGCAGTATGGAGACAACGACCAGCAGCATGGAGACAACGACCAGCAGTATGGAGACAACGACCAGCAGTATCAAGGCTGTTTTAATCATGGAGACAACGACCAGCAGTATGGAGACAACGACCAGCAGTATGGAGACAATGACCAGCAGTATGGAGACAACGACCAGCAGTATGGAGACAACAACCAGCAGTAAGGAGACAACGACCAGCAGTATGGAGACAACGACCAGCAGTATGGAGACAATGACCAGCAGTATGGAGACAACAACCAGCAGTATGGAGACAACGACCAGCAGTATGGAGACAATGACCAGCAGTATGGAGACAACGACCAGCAGTATGGAGACAACAACCAGCAGTAAGGAGACAACGACCAGCAGTATGGAGACAACGACCAGCAGTATGGAGACAATGACCCAGCAGTATGGAGACAACAACCAGCAGTATGGAGACAACGACCAGCAGTATGGAGACAATGACCAGCAGTATGGAGACAACGACCAGCAGTATGGAGACAACGACCAGCAGTATGGAGACAACGACCAGCAGCATGGAGACAACAACCAGCAGTAAGGAGACAACGACCAGCAGTATGGAGACAACGACCAGCAGCACGGAGACAACGACCAGCAGTATGGAGACAACGACCAGCAGTATGGAGACAACGACCAGCAGTATGGAGACAATGACCAGCAGCACGGAGACAATGACCAGCAGCACGGAGACAACGACCAGCAGTATGGAGACAACGACCAGCAGTATGGAGACAACGACCAGCAGTATGGAGACAATGACCAGCAGCACGGAGACAACGACCAGCAGTATCAAGGCTGTTTTAAACAGGGAGACAACGACCAGCAGTATGGACGACCAGCAGAGAACACACAGACATCCTGACAGGCAGGGAACAAGGCAGGGAGAACACACAGACATCCTGACAGGCAGGGAACAGGGCAGGGAGAACACACAGACATCCTGACAGGCAGGGAACAGGGCAGGGAGAACACACAGACATCCTGACAGGCAGGGAACAGGTCGCGAGAACACATAGACTGTTGCAGGGAACAGGGAACAGGCACAGGGAACAGGGCACAGGGAACAGTGAACAGGGAACAGGGAACAGGGAACAGGGAACAGGGAACAGGGAACAGGGAACAGGGAACAGGGAACAGGGAACAGGGAACAGGGAACAGGGAACAGGGAATAGGGAACAGGGAATAGGGCACAGGGAACAGGGCACAGGGAACAGGGCACAGGGAATAGGGCACAGGGAATAGGGCACAGGGAACAGGGAATGGGGCACAGGGAACAGGGCACAGGGAACAGGGCACAGGGACAGGGCACAGGGAACAGGGAATAGGGCACAGGGAACAGGGCACAGGGAACAGGGAACAGGGAACAGAGAACAGGGGAACAGGGAACAGGGCACAGGGAACAGGGCACAGGGAACAGGGCACAGGGAATAGGCACAGGGAATAGGGCACAGGGAATAGGGCTCAGGGCACAGGGAATAGGGCACAGGGAATAGGGCTCAGGGAATAGGGCACAGGGAATAGGGCACAGGGAATAGGGCTCAGGGAATAGGGCACAGGGAACAGGGCACAGGGAATAGGGCACAGGGAACAGGGCACAGGGAACAGAGAACAGGGAACAGGAACAAGTCGTCTAACACGTATAGGTTCACACCTGCTACTCTACTCCAATCATTCTTGGTGTTGGTGACCCAGTGATAGCTTCTACATGTTTCGCAGAAAAAGCCTGTGTTTTAGGTTCTAGATATTTACTGGTCCTCCGCCTCCTCCTCCTCTAAAAATACAACATATGTTACTGCCGTGTAGGATGAAGCTGTGACAGATGTTTTTCCTCTCTCTCTCTCTCTCTCTCTCTCTCTCTCTCTGTCTCTCTCTCTCTCTCTCTCTCTCTCTCTCTCTCTCTGTCTCTCTCTCTCTCTCTCTCTCTCTCTCTCTCTCTCCCTCTCTCTCTCTCTCTCTCTCTCTCTCTCTGTCTCTCTCTCTCTCAATTCAATTCAATTCAAGGGCTTTATTGGCATGGGAA
>NC_034175.2:79215799-79225799 GCF_002021735.2 Oncorhynchus kisutch | reverse complement strand
CAGGCTTCCCAGTCTGTTTCCTCTCCACCCCCTGCTCTACACTGAGCCAGGCTTCCCAGTCTGTTTCCTCTCCACCCCCTGCTCTACTCTGAGCCAGGCTTCCCAGTCTGTTCCCTCTCCACCCCCTGCTCTACTCTGAGCCAGGCTTCCCAGTCTGTTCCCTCTCCACCCCCTGCTCTACTCTGAGCCAGGCTTCCCAGTCTGTTTCCTCTCCACCCCCTGCTCTACTCTGAGCCAGACTTCCCAGTCTGTTTCCTCTCCACCCCCTGCTATACTCTGAGCCAGGCTTCCCAGTCTGTTTCCTCTCCACCCCCTGCTCTACTCTGAGCCAGGCTTCCCAGTCTGTTTCCTGTCCACCCCCTGCTCTACTCTGAGCCAGGCTTTCCCAGTCTGTTTCCTGTCCACCCCCTGCTCTACACTGAGCCAGGCTTCCCAGTCTGTTTCCTCTCCACCCCCTGCTCTACTCTGAGCCAGACTTCCCAGTCTGTTTCCTCTCCACCCCCTGCTATACTCTGAGCCAGGCTTCCCAGTCTGTTTCCTCTCCACCCCCTGCTCTACTCTGAGCCAGGCTTCCCAGTCTGTTTCCTGTCCACCCCCTGCTCTACTCTGAGCCAGGCTTCCCAGTCTGTTTCCTGTCCACCCCCTGCTCTACACTGAGCCAGGCTTCCCAGTCTGTTTCCTCTCCACCCCCTGCTCTACTCTGAGCCAGGCAAAAGTAGTGCACTACATAGGGAATAGGGTGCCTTACCCTCTGTCTCTGTATTGGTTTTTCACGTCATCCAGGAGAGGAGAGATGTCAGAGAGGTGTAGGAGAGGTGTAGGAGAGATGTCAGAGAGGTGTAGGAGAGGTGTAGGAGAGATGTAAGAGAGGTGTAGGAGAGGTGTAGGAGAGGTGTCAGAGAGGTGTAGGAGAGGTGTAGGAGTGGTGTAGGAGAGATGTCAGAGAGGTGTAGGAGAGGTGTCAGAGAGGTGTAGGAGAGGTGTAGGGGAGATGTCGGAGAGGTGTAGGAGAGATGTAGGAGAGATGTCAGAAAGGTGTAGGAGAGGTGTAGGAGAGGTGTAGGAGAGATGTCAGAGAGGTGTAGGATATGTGTCAGAGAGGTGTAGGAGAGGTGTCATAGAGGTGTAGGAGAGGTGTAGGAGAGGTGTCAGAGAGGTGTAGGAGAGATGTAGGAGAGGTGTATGAGAGGTGTCAGAGAGGTGTAGGAGAGGTGTAGGAGAGGTGTAGGAGAAATGTCAGAGAGGTGTAGGAGAGGTGTCAGAGAGGTGTAGGAGAGGTGTATGAGAGATGTCAGAGAGGTGTAGGAGAGGTGTAGGAGAGATGTCAGAGAGGTGTAGGAGAGGTGTCAGAGAGCTGTAGGAGAGGTGTAAGAGAGGTGTAGGAGAGGTGTAGGAGAGACGTAGGAGAGGTGTAGGTGAGGTGTAGGAGAGGTGTAGGTGAGGTGTAGGAGAGATGTAGGAGAGATGTAGGAGAGGTGTAGGAGAGGTTGTTGTGAAATATATATATCCCCTCCTCAGAAACCCCCATATTACTCAGAGGAGATCTTCCCCACAGTTAAGGAAGAGACACGCCATTTCCAAGCCCAAGGAAATGTGCTCATCTGTGGGGACACAAATTCGCGCACAGGAACACTACCTGATCTAACGACCACATGAGGGGGACAGCTTTATTACAGGCCATAGTGTCTCTAACTGTCTTCATCTGCCCCATAGAAACAACAGTGACAGCACCAGCAACAACAACAGAGGGGATCTGTTGCAGCTCTGTAGAAGCCTGGGTCTGTACTTTGTCAATGGTAGGTTACGGGGGGACTCTTTGGGGAGATTCACCTACTGCTCACCTCTTAGCTACAGCACAGTAGACTATATGATCACAGACATTGACCCTTTCTCTCTCAGCTCATTCACTGTCAAGCCACTAACACCTCTGTCTGATCACAGCCAAATTACGTTGTTCCTCACAAGAACAACTGAAATTGATTTATTAAAAGAAAAAAGACCACAGATGACAACTGGTTTGATGCAGAATGTAAAATTATAAGGAAAAAAATTAGAACACCTCCAACCAAAAGCACAGAGAAATGGTGAATTACGCCTTCATTACTGTGAGACTTTAAAACTCTGTCAATTTCACTCAGAACCAAAAAAACACAGTACAACAGCAAGCAGCTGACACTAATTGAGGAGTCCATAAACACAAACAACTTCTGGCAAATTGGAAAAACAAATCTAAACAACAGGAATTAGCGATACATGGACAACCCATTTACAACACTCTACAACATCAAATTCATGAGAAGTTGAATGGATTAGAAAAAGCTATAAAGGACAGTCAAAATCCACTGGACTCCCCAGTTACTGACCAGGAGCTCTATAAGAAACTAAACTATTACTGACCAGGAGCTCTATAAGAAACTAAACCTATTACTGACCAGGAGCTCTATAAGAAACTAAACTATTACTGACCAGGAGCTCTATAAGAAACTAAACTATTACTGACCAGGAGCTCTATAAGAAACTAAACTATTACTGACCAGGAGCTCTATAAGAAACTAAACTATTACTGACCAGGAGCTCTATAAGAAACTAAACTATTACTGACCAGGAGCTCTATAAGAAACTAAACTATTACTGACCAGGAGCTCTATAAGAAACTAAACTATTACTGACCAGGAGCTCTATAAGAAACTAAACTATTACTGACCAGGAGCTCTACAAGAAACTAAACTATTACTGACCAGGAGCTCTATAAGAAACTAAACTATACTGACCAGGAGCTCTATAAGAAACTAAACTATTACTGACCAGGAGCTCAATAAGAAACTAAACTATTACTGACCAGGAGCTCTATAAGAAACTAAACTATTACTGACCAGGAGCTCTATAAGAAACTAAACTATTACTGACCAGGAGCTCTATAAGAAACTAAACTATTACCTGACCAGGAGCTCAATAAGAAAACTAAACTATACTGACCAGGAGCTCTATAAGAAACTAAACTATTACTGACCAGGAGCTCTATAAGAAACTAAACTATTACTGACCAGGAGCTCTATAAGAAACTAAACTATTACTGACCAGGAGCTCTACAAGAAACTAAACTATTACTGACCAGGAGCTCTACAAAAAACGAAACTATTACTGACCAGGAGCTCTACAAGAACTAAACTATTACTGACCAGGAGCTCTATAAGAAACTAAACTATTACTAACCAGGAGCTCTATAAGAAACTAAACTATTACTGACCAGGAGCTCTATAAGAAACTAAACTATTACTGACCAGGAGCTCTATAAGAAACTAAACTATTACTGACCAGGAGCTCTACAAGAAACTAAACTATTACTGACCAGGAGCTCTACAAAAACCTAAACTATTACTGACCAGGAGCTCTACAAGAAACTAAACTATTACTGACCAGGAGCTCTATAAGAAACTAAACTATTACTAACCAGGAGCTCTATAAGAAACTAAACTATTACTGACCAGGAGCTCTATAAGAAACTAAACTATTACTGACCAGGAGCTCTATAAGAAACTAAACTATTACTGACCAGGAGCTCTATAAGAAACTAAACTATTACTGACCAGGAGCTCTAGAAGAAACTAAACTATTACTGACCAGGAGCTCTATAAGAAACTAAACTATTACTGACCAGGAGCTCTAGAAGAAACTAAACTATTACTGACCAGGAGCTCTATAAGAAACTAAACTATTACTGACCAGGAGCTCTACAAGAAACTAAACTATTACTGACCAGGAGCTCTATAAGAACTAAACTATTACTGACCAGGAGCTCTATAAGAAACTAAACTATTACTGACCAGGAGCTCTACAAGAAACTAAACTATTACTGACCAGGAGCTCTACAAGAAACTAAACTATTACTGACCAGGAGCTCTATAAGAAACTAAACTATTACTGACCAGGAGCTCTATAAGAAACTAAACTATTACTGACCAGGAGCTCTACAAGAAACTAAACTATTACTGACCAGGAGCTCTACAAGAAACTAAACTATTACTGACCAGGAGCTCTATAAGAAACTAAACTATTACTGACCAGGAGCTCCAGAAGAAAACTAAACTATTACTGACCAGGAGCTCTATAAGAAACTAAACTATTACTGACCAGGAGCTCTACAAGAAACTAAACTATTACTGACCAGGAGCTCTATAAGAAACTAAACTATTACTGACCAGGAGCTCTATAAGAAACTAAACTATTACTGACCAGGAGCTCTATAAGAAACTAAACTATTACTGACCAGGAGCTCTACAAGAAACTAAACTATTACTGACCAGGAGCTCTACAAGAAACTAAACTATTACTGACCAGGAGCTCTATAAGAAACTAAACTATTACTGACCAGGAGCTCTATAAGAAACTAAACTATTACTGACCAGGAGCTCTACAAGAAACTAAACTATTACTGACCAGGAGCTCTATAAGAAACGAAACTATTACTGACCAGGAGCTCTATAAGAAACTAAACTATTACTGACCAGGAGCTCTACAAGAAACTAAACTATTACTGACCAGGAGCTCTACAAGAAACTAAACTATTACTGACCAGGAGCTCTATAAGAAACTAAACTATTACTGACCAGGAGCTCCAGAAGAAACTAAACTATTACTGACCAGGAGCTCTATAAGAAACTAAACTATTACTGACCAGGAGCTCTATAAGAAACTAAACTATTACTGACCAGGAGCTCTATACAGAAACTAAACTATTACTGACCAGGAGCTCTATAAGAAACTAAACTATTACTGACCAGGAGCTCTATAAGAAACTAAACTATTACTGACCAGGAGCTCTACAAGAAACTAAACTATTACTGACCAGGAGCTCTACAAGAAACTAAACTATTACTGACCAGGAGCTCTATAAGAAACTAAACTATTACTGACCAGGAGCTCTATAAGAAACTAAACTATTACTGACCAGGAGCTCTATAAGAAACTAAACTATTACTGACCAGGAGCTCTACAAGAAACTAAACTATTACTGACCAGGAGCTCTATAAGAAACTAACTATTACTGACCAGGAGCTCTATAAGAAACTAAACTATTACTGACCAGGAGCTCTATAAGAAACTAAACTATTACTGACCAGGAGCTCTATAAGAAACTAAACTATTACTGACCAGGAGCTCTATAAGAAACTAAACTATTACTGACCAGGAGCTCTATAAGAAACTAAACTATTACTGACCAGGAGCTCTACAAGAAACTAAACTATTACTGACCAGGAGCTCTACAAGAAACTAAACTATTACTGACCAGGAGCTCTATAAGAAACTAAACTATTACTGACCAGGAGCTCCAGAAGAAACTAAACTATTACTGACCAGGAGCTCTATAAGAAACTAAACTATTACTGACCAGGAGCTCTACAAGAAACTAAACTATTACTGACCAGGAGCTCTATAAGAAACTAAACTATTACTGACCAGGAGCTCTATAAGAAACTAAACTATTACTGACCAGGAGCTCTATAAGAAACTAAACTATTACTGACCAGGAGCTCTACAAGAAACTAAACTATTACTGACCAGGAGCTCTACAAGAAACTAAACTATTACTGACCAGGAGCTCTATAAGAAACTAAACTATTACTGACCAGGAGCTCTATAAGAAACTAAACTATTACTGACCAGGAGCTCTACAAGAAACTAAACTATTACTGACCAGGAGCTCTATAAGAAACTAAACTATTACTGACCAGGAGCTCTATAAGAAACTAAACTATTACTGACCAGGAGCTCTACAAGAAACTAAACTATTACTGACCAGGAGCTCTACAAGAAACTAAACTATTACTGACCAGGAGCTCTATAAGAAACTAAACTATTACTGACCAGGAGCTCCAGAAGAAACTAAACTATTACTGACCAGGAGCTCTATAAGAAACTAAACTATTACTGACCAGGAGCTCTACAAGAAACTAAACTATTACTGACCAGGAGCTCTATAAGAAACTAAACTATTACTGACCAGGAGCTCTATAAGAAACTAAACTATTACTGACCAGGAGCTCTATAAGAAACTAAACTATTACTGACCAGGAGCTCTACAAGAAACTAAACTATTACTGACCAGGAGCTCTACAAGAAACTAAACTATTACTGACCAGGAGCTCTATAAGAAACTAAACTATTACTGACCAGGAGCTCTACAAGAAACTAAACTATTACTGACCAGGAGCTCTATAAGAAACTAAACTATTACTGACCAGGAGCTCTACAAGAAACTAAACTATTACTGACCAGGAGCTCTATAAGAAACTAAACTATTACTGACCAGGAGCTCTATAAGAAACTAAACTATTACTGACCAGGAGCTCTATAAGAAACTAAACTATTACTGACCAGGAGCTCTATAAGAAACTAAACTATTACTGACCAGGAGCTCTATAAGAAACTTCAGGCTCTCAAATATAAAAAGGCATGTGGACCTGATGGCATCCTAAATGAGATGCTCAAATTCACTAGTGAAAAATGTAATTTGGCTATATTACAACTGTTTAATTTGATCCTGAGTGTAGGTTATTTCCCTGACATCTGGAATCAAGGACTCATAACCCCAACCTTTAAGAACGGAGACAAATTTGACCCTAACAATTACAGAGGCATTTGTGTGAACAGTAACCTGGGGAAGGTTTTCTGTAGTATTATCAATGTGAGTTCTAAACTTCCTTAATAAGCACAATGTCTTGAGTAAAAGCCAACTTGGATTTATACCAAAACATCACACAACTGATCATATCTACATCCTACACACACTGATTGATAAACATGTCCACCAAAATATACGCTTGCTTTATCGACTTCCAAAAAGCATTTGATTCTATTTGGCATACAGGACTGTTCTACAAAGTTATTGAAAGTGTTGTGGGGGTAAAACACAAGACATAATTCAATCAATGTCTACCGGCAAAACGTGCAGCATTAAAATTGGCAAGAAAATAACAGAATTCTTTAACCAGGGACAGGGCCTTCACCAGGGTTGCAATCTGAGCCCTGCACTCTTCAATATTTACATCAACGAATTGGCCACTATTCTAGAAAAATCCTCAGCCCCTGGTGTTAGTCTCCACAATTCAGAGGAACCTGTTTGGGATAGGGGGCAGCATTTTCTCTTTTGGATGAATAGCGTGCCCAGAGTGAACTGCCTCCTACTCAGTCCCAAATGCTAATATATGCATATTATTATTAGTATTGGATAGAAAACACTCTGAAGTTTCTAAAACTGTTTGAATGATGTCTGTGAGTATAACAGAACTCATATGGCAGGCGAAAACCTGAGAAAAATCCAACCAGGAAGTGGGAAATCTGAGGTTTGTAGTTAATTCAAAGCTTGAACTACTGAATACACAGTGCCTATGGGGTCAAGTTGCACATCCACTAGATGTCAACTGTCTGTAGAAACTTATTTTGCTTATGCTATAAAGGAGGGGTGAATGGGAGCTGAATGAGTCATGGGTCTGGCTCATGACGCGCGGTCCCGACAGAGTTAGCTCTCGTTCCAGTGCTTTTCTACAGACAATGGAATTCTCCAATTGGAACATTATTGAAGATTTATGATAAAAACATCCTAAAGATTGATTCCATACATCGTTTGACATGTTTCTACGACCTGTAACAGAATTTTTCGAGTTTTTGTCTGGACGTAGTGCTCGCGCCTCATGAAGATGGATTACTGGGCTGAACACGTTAACAACAGGTGGCTATTTGGACATCAATGATGGACTTCACGGAACTTTATGGAAGAAATCAGTCATTTATTGTTGAACTGGGATTCCTGGGAGTGCCTTCTGATGAAGATCATCAAAGGTAAGTGAGTATTTATAATGTTATTTCTAACTTCTGTTGACTCCAACATGGCAGATATTTCTTTGGCTGGATTGGGCTCTGAGCGCCGTACTCATATTTTGCTTTTTCCGTAATGTTTTTTTGAAATCTGACACAGCGGTTGCATTAAGGAGAAGTCTATCATTAATTCTGTGAATAACACTTGTGTATTTTATCAATGTTAATTATGAGTATTTCTGGGATTTGATGTGTCTATCTGCAAAATCCCCGGATGTTTTGGAATCAAAACATTACTGCACGTAACACGCCAATGTAAACTGAGAGTTTTGGATATAAATATGCACATTATCGAACAAAACACACAAGTATTGTGTAACATGATGCCTTATGAGTGTCATCTGATGAAGATCATCAAAGGTTAGTGATTACTTTTATCTATATTTCTGCTTTTTGTGACTCCTATCTTTGGCTGGAAAATGGCTGTGTGTTTTTTTTGACTTGGCTATGATGTAACATAATCATATGTTGTGCTTTCGCTTTAAAAGCATTTTTTAAATCGGACATGATGGGTAGATTAGCAAGATGTTTATCTTTCATTTGCTGTATTGGACTTGTTAATGTGTGAAAGTTGCATATTTCTAAAAAATATTTTTGAATTTCACACACTGCCCTTTCAGCGGAATGCTCTAGAAATGTTAAACGCCTGCTCTTCGCAGATGACCTATGACCTATCATCCACAGCACATGGCCTACAGCAGAGCCTGGACCTGCTAGAGCAGTACTGCCAGACCTGAACTTTCTCCATTTATAGCTACTAAGGTTTAGCTGTTAGCTACTACGGTTTAGCATTGAGATGGGGGTGTTTTTCTAATACATCTATGATGTAGACCAAATGTATCTGAGTTGGAAGTTGGTGGATCTGGGAAAGCACTGGATGTTCACTCACAGTGAGCCTAACGTAGAATTACATTGGGGAGATGTGGGTCGACTAAGTACCGTCAAATGTGAATTAGTAGTCTGACAGGCTGTTGAAACCCCTTTCTCTGATTCAGTGTGAACATGGCTGAAGTAAACTGTGACTTCTCTTTTACCCAGACTACCAGTCTGCTGAGAACCTTGAAGGCTATGGCAAGGTGTGAGAAATGTTCGCTCCTGAAAGACTGAATGTGTGAATGGCAATTAACATACACCAAGAGGGTTGGGAGAGGAGGGGGTAAGGAGGGGTGAGGAGGAGGGGGCAAGGAGGAGGGGTGAGGAAGAGGTGTGAGGAGGAGGTAAGGAGGGGGTGTGAGGAGGGGGTAAGGAGGGGTGAGAGGAGGGGTAAGGAGGGGTAAGGAGGGGTGAGGAGGAGGGGGCAAGGAGGGGGGGTGAGGAAGAGGTGTGAGGATGGGGTAAGGAGGGGGTGTGAGGAGGGGGTAAGGAGGGGGTGAGAGGAGGGGGTAAGGAGGGCTGAGGAGGGGTGAGGAGGAGGGGGCAAGGAGGAGGGGTGAGGAAGAGGTGTAAGGAGGGGGTAAGGAGGGGGTGTGAGGAGGGGTAAGGAGGGGGTGTGAGGAGGGCGAAGGAGGGGGTGAGAGGAGGGGGTAAGGAGGGTTGAGGAGGGGTGAGGAGGTTAGCTCCAGGCTAGCTCCAGGCTAGTTCCAGGCTAGCTCCAGGCTAGTTCCAGGCTACCTCCAGGCTAGCTCCAGTTCCAGGCTATCTGCAGGCTAGTTCCAGGCTAGAGCTAGCTCTAGGCTAGCTCCAGGCTAGCTTCAGGCTAGTTCCAGAGAGAGGAGACAGGGAGCAGACACACACAGGGTTGTGGAAGGAGCTACTGCTGGGAGGCATACTGCTCAGTACTGCACACGACCAGAATGGACACACACACACACACACACACACACACACACACACACACACACACACACACACACACACACACACTTGCTTGCATACAGATACACACACAAACACACACATGCACCGCAGGTTCTGGAAGTCTGTCCACGGTGCTGGGGGTCATGAAAGCGTAATCTATACTGCTTAATAACAAAGGCATCCACAAGGCAGCCTTATATACCTGTGGTAGACAGGGCAGCCTTATATACCTGTGGTAGACAGGGCAGGGCACCCCAGACAGATTAGGGCCTACCTTTCCACCCCAGACAGATTAGGGCCTACCTTTCCACCCCAGACAGATTAGGGC
>NC_034175.2:79195799-79210799 GCF_002021735.2 Oncorhynchus kisutch | reverse complement strand
CACTCCTAACTCCTGTCCTGACTCCTGACTCCTAACTCCTGTCCTGACTCCTAACTCCTGTCCTGACTCCTAACTCCTGTCCTGACTCCTGACTCCTAACTCCTGTCCTGACTCCTAACTCCTGTCCTGACTCCTAACTCCTGTCCTGACTCCTAACTCCTGTCCAGACTCCTAACTCCTGTCCAGACTCCTAACTCCTGTCTTGAATCCTAACTCCTGTCCAGACTCCTAACTCCTGTCCAGACTCCTGACTCCTGTCCTGTCTCCTAACTCCTGTCCTGACTCCTAACTCCTGTCCTAACTCCTGTCTTGACTCCTAACTCCTGTCCTGACTCCTAACACCTGTCCTAACTCCTAACTCCTGTCCTAACTCCTGTCCTGACACATAACTCCTAGATCCTAACTCATAACTCCAGTCCTAGATCCTAACTCCTGTCCTGACTCCTAACTCCTAGATCCTAACTCATAACGCCAGTCCTAGATCCTAACTCCTGTCCTGACTCCTAACTCCTAGATCCTAACTCATAACGCCAGTCCTAGATCCTAACTCCTGTCCTGACTCCTAACTCCTAGATCCTAACTCATAACTCCAGTCCTAACTCCTAACTCCTGTCCTGACCCCTAACTCCTGTCCACTCCTAACTCCTGTCCTGACTCCTGACTCCTAACTCCTGTCCTGACTCCTAACTCCTGTCCTGACTCCTAACTCCTGTCCTGACTCCTGACTCCTAACTCCTGTCCTGACTCCTAACTCCTGTCCTGACTCCTAACTCCTGTCCTGACTCCTAACTCCTGTCCAGACTCCTAACTCCTGTCCAGACTCCTAACTCCTGTCTTGACTCCTAACTCCTGTCCTGACACATAACTCCTAGATCCTAACTCCTAACTCCTGTCCTGACTCCTAACTCCTAAATCCTTTCCAGACTGCTAACTCCTGTCCTGACTCCTAACTCCTGTCCTGACTCCTAACTCCTGTCCTGACTCCTAACTCCTGTCCTGACTCCTGACTCCTAACTCCTGTCCTGACTCCTAACTCCTGTCCTGACTCCTAACTCCTGTCCTGACTCCTAACTCCTGTCCAGACTCCTAACTCCTGTCCAGACTCCTAACTCCTGTCTTGACTCCTAACTCCTGTCCTGACTCCTAACTCCTGTCCTGACACATAACTCCTAGATCCTAACTCCTAACTCCTGTCCTCACTCCTGACTCCTAACTCCTGTCCAGACTCCTAACTCCTGTCCTGACTCCTAAGTCCTGTCCTGAATCCTAACTCCTGTCCAGACTCCTAACTCCTGTCCAGACTCCTGACTCCTGTCCTGTCTCCTAACTCCTGTCCTGACTCCTAACTCCTGTCCTGACTCCTAACTCCTGTCCTGACTCCTAACTCCTGTCCTAACTCCTGTCTTGACTCCTAACTCCTGTCCTGACTCCTAACACCTGTCCTAACTCCTAACTCCTGTCCTAACTCCTGTCCTGACACATAACTCCTAGATCCTAACTCCTAACTCCTGTCCTGACTCCTAACTCCTAAATCCTTTCCAGACTCCTAACTCCTGACCTGACTCCTCACTCCTAACTCCTTTCCAGACTCCTAACACCTGTCCTGACTCCTAATTCCTGTCCTGACTCCTAACTCCTGTCCTGACTCCTCATTCCTGTCCTGACTCCTAACTCCTCTCCTGACTCCTAACTCCTGCCCAGACTCCTAACTCCTGTCCTGACTCCTAACTCCTGTCCAGATTCCTAACTCCTGTCCTCACTCCTGACTCCTAACTCCTGTCCTGACTCCTCACTCCTGTCCTGACTCCTAACTCCTGTCCTGACTCCTAACTCCTGTCCTGACTCCTAACTCCTGTCCTGACTCCTGACTCCTGTCCTGACTCCTCACTCCTGTCCTGACTCCTCACTCCTGTCCAGATTCCTAACTCCTGTCCTCACTCCTGACTCCTAACTCCTGTCCTGACTCCTAACTCCAGTCCTGACTCCTAACTCCTAACTCCTGTCCTGACTCCTAACTCCTGTCCTGTCCTGACTCCTAACTCCTGTCCTGACTCCTAACTCCTGTCCTGACTCCTAACTATTGTCCTGACTCCTAACTCCTGTCCTGACTCCTGTCCTAACTCCTAACTCCTGTCCTGACTCCTAACTCCAGTCCTGACTCCTAACTCCTAACTCCTGTCCTGACTCCTAACTCCTGTCCTGACTCCTAACTCCTGTCCTGACTCCTGACTCCTGTCCTGACTCCTCACTCCTGTCCTGACTCCTCACTCCTGTCCAGATTCCTAACTCCTGTCCTCACTCCTGACTCCTAACTCCTGTCCTGACTCCTAACTCCAGTCCTGACTCCTGACTCCTGTCCTGTCTCCTAACTCCTGTCCTGACTCCTAACTCCTGTCCTGACTCCTAACTCCTGTCCTGACTCCTAACTCCTGTCCTAACTCCTGTCTTGACTCCTAACTCCTGTCCTGCCTCCTAACACCTGTCCTAACTCCTAACTCCTGTCCTAACTCCTGTCCTGACACATAACTCCTAGATCCTAACTCCTAACTCCTGTCCTGACTCCTAACTCCTAACTCCTGTCCTGACTCCTAACTCCAGTCCTGACTCCTAACTCCTAACTCCTGTCCTGACTCCTAACTCCTGTCCTGACTCCTAACTCCTGTCCTGACTCCTGACTCCTGTCCTGACTCCTCACTCCTGTCCTGACTCCTCACTCCTGTCCAGATTCCTAACTCCTGTGCTCACTCCTGACTCCTAACTCCTGCCCTGACTCCTAACTCCAGTCCTGACTCCTAACTCCTAACTCCTGTCCTGACTCCTAACTCCTGTCCTGTCCTGACTCCTAACTCCTGTCCTGACTCCTAACTCCTGTCCTGACTCCTAACTCCTAACTATTGTCCTGACTCCTAACTCCTGTCCTGACTCCTGTCCTAACTCCTAACTCCTGTCCTGACTCCTAACTCCAGTCCTGACTCCTAACTCCTAACTCCTGTCCTGACTCCTAACTCCTGTCATGTCCTGACTCCTAACTCCTGTCCTGACTCCTAACTCTTGTCCTGACTCCTAACTCCTAACTCCTGTCCTGACTCCTAACTCCTGTCCTGTCCTGACTCCTAACTCCTGTCCTGACTCCTAACTCCTGTCCTGACTCCTAACTCCTGTCCTGACTCCTGACTCCTGTCCTGACTCCTCACTCCTGTCCTGACTCCTCACTCCTGTCCAGATTCCTATCTCCTGTCCTCACTCCTGACTCCTAACTCCTGTCCTGACTCCTAACTCCAGTCCTGACTCCTAACTCCTAACTCCTGTCCTGACTCCTAACTCCTGTCCTGACTCCTAACTCCTGTCCTGACTCCTAACTCCTAACTATTGTCCTGACTCCTAACTCCTGTCCTGACTCCTGTCCTAACTCCTAACTCCTGTCCAGATTCCTAACTCCTGTCCTCACTCCTGACTCCTAACTCCTGTCCTGACTCCTAACTCCAGTCCTGACTCCTAACTCCTAACTCCTGTCCTGACTCCTAACTCCTGTCCTGTCCTGACTCCTAACTCCTGTCCTGACTCCTAACTCCTGTCCTGACTCCTAATTCCTAACTCCTGTCCTGACTCCTAACTCCAGTCCTGACTCCTAACTCCTAACTCCTGTCCTGACTCCTAACTCCTGTCCTGTCCTGACTCCTAACTCCTGTCCTGACTCCTAACTCCTGTCCTGACTCCTAACTCCTAACTCCTGTCCTGACTCCTAACTCCTGTCCTGTCCTGACTCCTAACTCCTGTCCTGACTCCTAACTCCTGTCCTGACTCCTAACTCCTGTCCTGACTCCTGACTCCTGTCCTGACTCCTCACTCCTGTCCTGACTCCTCACTCCTGTCCAGATTCCTAACTCCTGTCCTCACTCCTGACTCCTAACTCCTGTCCTGACTCCTAACTCCAGTCCTGACTCCTAACTCCTAACTCCTGTCCTGACTCCTAACTCCTGTCCTGACTCCTAACTCCTAACTATTGTCCTGACTCCTAACTCCTGTCCTGACTCCTGTCCTAACTCCTAACTCCTGTCCTGACTCCTAACTCCAGTCCTGACTCCTAACTCCTAACTCCTGTCCTGACTCCTAACTCCTGTCCTGTCCTGACTCCTAACTCCTGTCCTGACTCCTAACTCCTAACTATTGTCCTGACTCCTCACTCCTGTTCTGACTCCTGTCCTAACTCCTATCTCCTAACTCCTCACTCCTAACTCCTCACTCCTGACTCTTGTCTCACTGAAGGCTGAATAAAATAACCATTACATTCTGTTCCAACAAGCCCAACCTGCCCTTACAGCTTGAAGTCATAACTATTAACTAACAGTAAATATGGCAACATTGTCAAGCAAAAATACCCATGAAGAATGAAGGAGAGTGACCCGTAATGAGTGAAACAAAAGTGTACATTACCGAATGTTGTTTTCGGTTGAAGTGGATGTTTTTTAACATGAGAATCCTGTCCTGACTCACTCAAGGCTTATAACCATTCAATTTGAACACACATCCGTTCCAACAAGCCCAACCTGCCCTTCCGGCTGGATAAATAAATAAGGCTGTACGTGTTTGGTACTTGTGATTTCTAAATGGACCCACCAAACAGCTCTGTTCCTCCTGGGATGTTCAGCAAGCTTTAAAAGGATGCGTGATGTAGTGTGATCAAGAGGTTGTCTCTAGCTCGCCCCACATTGTGAGGGAAGGAGTGTGTGTGTGTGTGTGTGTGTGTGTGTGTGTGTGTGTGTGTGTGTGTGTGTGTGTGTGTGTGTGTGTGTGTGTGTGTGTGTGTGTGTGTGTGTGTGTGTGTGTGTGTGTGTGTGTGTGTGTGTGTGTGGTTGGCTTTGTTTAGTCCACGCATGAGAGAGAGAGAGAAATGGACCAGACAACAAAATGCAACATCTAGCCTTAATGCACAGCAGACCCATTGGAGAATGAGAGAGAGAGAGATGTAGAACGTCTTTCTTTCATGCCTCTGATAAGGAAGCAGAGAGACAGATAGGCAGAGAGACAGAGAGACAGAGAGGCAGAGAGACAGAGAGGCAGAGAGACAGAGAGGCAGAGAGACAGAGAGGCAGAGAGACAGAGGGGCAGAGAGGCAGAGAGGCAGAGAGGCAGAGGGGCAGAGAGACAGAGAGGCAGAGAGGCAGAGGGGCAGAGAGACAGAGAGGCAGAGAGGCAGAGAGGCAGAGAGACAGAGAGGCAGAGAGGCAGAGAGTCAGAGAGGCAGAGAGGCAGAGAGGCAGAGAGACAGAGATTCAGAGAGGCAGAGAGGCAGAGTGGTAAAGTGCACCTTTCAACAACAGCTGCTAAAAGATTCATGTTCCGATTCCGACAAAAGACTATCAGGATGTATCCTATCCCATAAATCTCTCTTTAGAAACATATCCTTGTATTATTGATGGAGATAAAATGTAAATAAATGGCCAAACAGTCCAGGGCAATGATAGAGAGAGGCTGTGTGGTTCCGTGTCCCAAATCACACTCTATTTCCTACATAGTTGTACATAGTTGTAGTAGTGAACAATACAGCGTTTGGGACACTATCTGCCATTTGAAACACTGTCTGAATATATGGGTAAGCTTTACTAAGAGTGTCCTGTCTTCTATCGCTTTGTTGACCCATGTCTTCAGACTGTGTACATATGATGGAGGAAGCATCTACCAACAGTGTTAGGAATAGACAGGACAGTAGATATCGAACAGATACCTGTACACGTGGCCTATAAGGTGCCTTGTGATACAACGCTATTCTATGTGAAGTAGGGAGAGTTGGACATCATTCAATCCCTTCCTAAAATAATGGACTGTATCTGGAATCTGGCTGCACTTCTCTGATTTACCACCAGAGGGTAGAACAATCAGAACTGTGGTCAGGCATTTGGAATGGAATATAGAACACTCCCCAACACTCTGCTGGTTTTTGGAGGATTCTAGAATTCTGTGTAGGGTGGATGTTGTTGTTGTTGTTGTTGATGATCTGGAATTTGATAAGGGGGCGATGGGGAATATGTTGTGGGAGATTACAGAGAGATAACTCCAATAGCTTGTTATGAGCGACACTGAGCCAGAAACAGCAGGGAACTGGAAATGGTGAGGATATAGACAGTCACAAGCAGACCGCTCACTGTGGTGATGGGAAATACACACAGCACTGTTCTCACAGTGGGACTGATTGGAATATTCAGAGAAGACCAGGGAATAATCAATATGGTAGGATATGTGGCTAGGGTGTGCCTCAGTATCTATCATTTGGATAGGAAACAATAGGAATTTACTCATTTGTCAAATCTCGTGTGAATCCCCCTCCCCCCTCCCTCCATTCCTCCCCCACTTCTCTCTCACCTGCAGTCCAGCTTCTCCAGTTCAAAGTGGGGGTTGAAGTTGAGGACGACACGTTGGGAAGGTTCTGGGGCGGTGACGACCCAACGACAGTTCTGGTGTGGGGGGTACTCCAGAGGGTACCCTGGGGTGGTGATGTACCCGGCGCCACTGGCGTCTACTTGTCCGCCACACGATTTGCTGCCTTCAGGACAGAGGACACAGAGGCATCAGTTAGGACGTGAATTAATTCATTTTTTATTAATTAATTCATTATTTTTATGAGGTGTAACGACAGGAGAAGGAGAAGGTGAGAAGCTAATAATTATGTAAACAGTTTGGACCGACTCATTCCTGGCTTTTTCTTCATTTTGAGTTTAGTTTTCTACATTGTGGAATAATAGTGAAGACAACAAAACTATGAAATAACACGAGTGATAATCATAATAATAGTGAATAGTGAGAGACTGTGGAAAGCTGTCATCAAGGCAAAGTGGCTACTTCGAAAATATATTTGTTGAACCCTTTTTTAGGTGAATGACTCCATATGTTATTTCATAGTGTTGGTATCTTCTTATTATTCTACAATAGAAACAACAAACAAAAACATTTGACTGGTTTAGAAATGTTTATGTACAGTTGAAGTCTGAAGTTTACATACACTTACGTTGGAGTCATTAAAACTCGTTTTTCAAACACTCCACAAATGTCTTGTTAACAAACTATAGTTTTGGCAAGTCGGTTAGGACATCTACTTTTGTGCAGGACACAAGTAATTTTTCCAACAATTGTTTACAGACAGATTATTTCACTTATAATTCACTGTATCACAATTCCAGTGGGTCAGAAGTTTACATACACTAAGTTGACTGTGCCTTTAAACAGCTTGGAAAATTCCAGAAAATGATTGACAAAGGCTAATTGGCATCATTTGAGTCAATTGGAGGTCTAGCTGTGGATGTATTTCTACCTTCAAACTCAGTGCCTCTTTGCTTGACATCAAGGGAAAATGAAAAGACCAAATTGTAGATTTCCAAACGTCTGAAGGTACCATGTTCATCTGTACAAACAATAGTACGCAAGTATAAACACCATGGGACCGAGCAGCCGTCATACCGCTCAGGAAGAAGACGCGTTCTGTCTCCTAGAGATGAACGTACTTTGGTGCGAAAAGTGCAAATCAATCCCGGAACAACGGCAAAGGACCTTGTGAAGATGTTGGAGGAAACAGGTACAAAAGTATCTATATCCACAGTAAAAACGAGTCCTATATCGACATAACCTGAAAGGCTGCTCAGCAAGGAAGAAGCCACTGCTCCAAATCCGCCATAAAAAAGCCAGACTATGGTTTGCAACTGCACATGGGGACAAAGACCGTACTTTTCGGAGAAATGTCCTCTGGTCTGATGAAACAAAAATATAACTTTTTTGGCCATAATGACCATCGTTATGTTTGGAGGAAAAAGGGGGAGGCTTGCAAGCCGAAGAACACCATCCCAACCGTGAAGCACGGGGGTGGCAGCATCATGTTGTGGGGGTGCTTTGCTGCACGAGGGACTGGTGCACTTCACAAAATAGATGGCAACATGAGGAATGAAAATTATGTGGATATATTGAAGCAACATCTCAAGACATCAGTCAGGAAGTTAAAGCTTGGTCGCATATGGGTCTTCCAAATGGACAATGACCCCAAGCATACCTCCAAAGTTGTGGCAAAACGGCTTAAGGACAACAATGTCAAGGTATTGGAGTGGCCATCACAAAGCCCTGACCTCAATCCAATAGAACATTTGTGGGCAGAACTGAAAAAACGTGTGCGAGCAAGGAGGCCTACAAACCTGACTCAGTTACACCAGCTCTGTCAGGAGGAATGGTTATTGTGGGAAGCTTGTGGAAGGCTACCTGAAACGTTTGACCCAAGTTAAACCATTTAAAGGCAATGCTACCAAATACTAATTGACTGTATGTAAACTTCTGACCCACTGGGAATGTGATGAAAGAAATAAAAGCTGAAATAAATAATTCTCTCTACTATTATTCTGACATTTCACACTCTTAAAATAAAGTGGTGATCCTAACTGACCTAAAACAGGGAATATTTACTAGGATTAAATATCAGGAATTGTGAAAAATTGACAAATGTATTTGGTTAAGGTGTATGTGAACTTCAACTGTATATCATGTCGTTCCGTCCATCATTCATGTATGCATGTATGTATGTATGAATTGTGAAAAACTGTAAGATTACCCAGTTTAGTTCTCCTGACTTCCCTCCCTTACAGTTACGCACTCCCTTAAAGCTACGCACTCCCTTACAGTTATGAACTCCCTTACAGTTACGCACTCCCTTACAGCTACGCACTCCCTTACAGTTACGCACTCCCTTACAGTTACGCACTCCCTTACAGTTACGTACTCTCTTACAGCTATGCACTCCCTTACAGCTACGCACTCCCTTACAGTTACGCACTCCCTTACAGCTACGCACTCCCTTACAGCTACGCCCTCCCTTACAGTTACGCACTCCCTTACAGCTACGCACTCCCTTACAGTTATGAACTCCCTTACAGTTACGCACTCCCTTACAGCTACGCACTCCCTTACAGCTACGCACTCCCTTACAGTTACGCACTCCCTTACAGCTACGCACTCCCTTACAGCTACGCACTCCCTTACAGTTACGCACTCCCTTACAGTTACACACTCCCTTACAGTTACGCACTCCCTTACAGTTACGCACTCCCTTACAGTTACGCACTCTCTTACAGCTATGCACTCCCTTACAGCTACGCACTCCCTTACAGCTACGCACTCCCTTACAGCTACGCACTCCCTTACAGTTACGCACTCCCTTACAGTTACGCACTCCCTTACAGTTACGCACTCCCTTACAGTTACGCACTCTCTTACAGCTATGCACTCCCTTACAGCTACGCACTCCCTTACAGCTACGCACTCCCTTACAGTTATGCACTCCCTTACAGTTACGCACTCCCACAGTTACGCACTCCCTTACAGCTATGCACTCCCTTACAGCTACGCACTCCCTTACAGCTACGCACTCCCTTACAGTTATGCACTCCCTTACAGTTACGCACGCCCACAGTTACGCACTCCCTTACAGTAAGCAATTGTTGGAGTGGTTGAAAAAACGAGTTTTAATGACTCCAACCTAAGTGTATGTAAACTTCCGACTTCAACTGTATATAGAAGTATATAGATATAGATATAGAGGTATATAAATATATAGAAGTATATAGATATAGAGGTATATAAATATATAGAAGTATATAGATATAGAGGTATATAAATATATAGCAGTATATAGATATAGAGGTATATAAATATATAGAAGTATATAGATATAGAGGTATATAAATATATAGAAGTATATAGATATAGAGGTATATAAATATATAGAAGTATATAGATATAGAGGTATATAAATATATAGAAGTATATAGATATAGAGGTATATAAATATATAGGGGTATATAGATATAGAGGTATATAAATATATAGGGGTATATAGATATAGAGGTATATAATATATAGAAGTATATAGATATAGAGGTATATAAATATATAGAGGTATATAGATATAGAGGTAGGACAGGACACTGCTGATATCACCGTAGTTACAGCAGTGTGGAACAGTAAACATCAGGACACTGCTGATATCACCGTAGTAACAGCAGTGTGGAACAGTAAACATCAGGACACTGCTGATATCACCGTAGTTACAGCAGTGTGGAACGGTAAACATCAGGACACTGCTGATATCACCATATTTACAGCAGTGTGGAACGGTAAACATCAGGACACTGCTGATATCACCGTAGTTACAGCAGTGTGGAACGGTAAACATCAGGACACTGCTGATATCACCATATTTACAGCAGTGTGGAACGGTAAACATCAGGACACTGCTGATATCACCGTAGTTACAGCAGTGTGGAACGGTAAACATCAGGACACTGCTGATATCACCATATTTACAGCAGTGTGGAACGGTAAACATCAGGACACTGCTGATATCACCGTAGTTACAGCAGTGTGGAACGGTAAACATCAGGACACTGCTGATATCACCATATTTACAGCAGTGTGGAACGGTAAACATCAGGACACTGCTGATATCACCGTAGTTACAGTAGTGTGGAACGGTAAACATCAGGACACTGCTGATATCACCGTAGTTACAGTAGTGTGGAACGGTAAACATCAGGACACTGCTGATATCACCGTAGTTACAGTAGTGTGGAACGGTAAACATCAGGACACTGCTGATATCACCGTAGTTACAGTAGTGTGGAACGGTAAACATCAGGACACTGCTGATATCACCGTAGTTACAGTAGTGTGGAACGGTAAACATCAGGACACTGCTGATATCACCGTAGTTACAGTAGTGTGGAACGGTAAACATCAGGACACTGCTGATATCACCGTAGTTACAGTAGTGTGGAACGGTAAACATCAGGACACTGCTGATATCACCGTAGTTACAGTAGTGTGGAACGGTAAACATCAGGACACTGCTGATATCACCGTAGTTACAGCAGTGTGGAACGGTAAACATCAGGACACTGCTGATATCACCGTAGTTACAGTAGTGTGGAACGGTAAACATCAGGACACTGCTGATATCACCGTAGTTACAGCAGTGTGGAACGGTAAACATCAGGACACTGCTGATATCACCGTAGTTACAGTAGTGTGGAACGGTAAACATCAGGACACTGCTGATATCACCGTAGTTACAGTAGTGTGGAACGGTAAACATCAGGACACTGCTGATATCACCGTAGTTACAGTAGTGTGGAACGGTAAACATCAGGACACTGCTGATATCACCGTAGTTACAGTAGTGTGGAACGGTAAACATCAGGACACTGCTGATATCACCGTAGTTACAGTAGTGTGGAACGGTAAACATCAGGACACTGCTGATATCACCGTAGTTACAGTAGTGTGGAACGGTAAACATCAGGACACTGCTGATATCACCGTAGTTACAGTAGTGTGGAACGGTAAACATCAGGACACTGCTGATATCACCGTAGTTACAGTAGTGTGGAACGGTAAACATCAGGACACTGCTGATATCACCGTAGTTACAGTAGTGTGGAACGGTAAACATCAGGACACTGCTGATATCACCGTAGTTACAGTAGTGTGGAACGGTAAACATCAGGACACTGCTGATATCACCGTAGTTACAGTAGTGTGGAACGGTAAACATCAGGACACTGCTGATATCACCGTATTTACAGCAGTGTGGAACGGTAAACATCAGGACACTGCTGATATCACCGTAGTTACAGTAGTGTGGAACGGTAAACATCAGGACACTGCTGATATCACCGTAGTTACAGTAGTGTGGAACGGTAAACATCAGGACACTGCTGTGATCACCGTAGTTACAGTAGTGTGGAACGGTAAACATCAGGACACTGCTGATATCACCGTATTTACAGTAGTGTGGAACGGTAAACATCAGGACACTGCTGATATCACCGTAGTAACAGTAGTGTGGAACGGTAAACATCAGGACACTGCTGATATCACCGTAGTTACAGTAGTGTGGAACGGTAAACATCAGGACACTGCTGATATCACCGTAGTTACAGTAGTGTGGAACGGTAAACATCAGGACACTGCTGATATCACCATATTTACAGCAGTGTGGAACGGTAAACATCAGGACACTGCTGATATCACCGTAGTTACAGTAGTGTGGAACGGTAAACATCAGGACACTGCTGATATCACCGTAGTTACAGTAGTGTGGAACGGTAAACATCAGGACACTGCTGATATCACCGTAGTTACAGTAGTGTGGAACGGTAAACATCAGGACACTGCTGATATCACCGTAGTTACAGTAGTGTGGAACGGTAAACATCAGGACACTGCTGATATCACCGTAGTTACAGTAGTGTGGAACGGTAAACATCAGGACACTGCTGATATCACCGTAGTTACAGTAGTGTGGAACGGTAAACATCAGGACACTGCTGATATCACCGTAGTTACAGTAGTGTGGAACGGTAAACATCAGGACACTGCTGATATCACCGTAGTTACAGTAGTGTGGAACGGTAAACATCAGGACACTGCTGATATCACCGTAGTTACAGTAGTGTGGAACGGTAAACATCAGGACACTGCTGATATCACCGTAGTTACAGCAGTGTGGAACGGTAAACATCAGGACACTGCTGATATCACCGTAGTTACAGTAGTGTGGAACGGTAAACATCAGGACACTGCTGATATCACCGTAGTTACAGCAGTGTGGAACGGTAAACATCAGGACACTGCTGATATCACCGTAGTTACAGTAGTGTGGAACGGTAAACATCAGGACACTGCTGATATCACCGTAGTTACAGTAGTGTGGAACGGTAAACATCAGGACACTGCTGATATCACCGTAGTTACAGTAGTGTGGAACGGAACGGTAAACATCAGGACACTGCTGATATCACCGTAGTTACAGTAGTGTGGAACGGTAAACATCAGGACACTGCTGATATCACCGTAGTTACAGCAGTGTGGAACGGTAAACATCAGGACACTGCTGATATCACCATATTTACAGCAGTGTGGAACGGTAAACATCAGGACACTGCTGATATCACCGTAGTTACAGTAGTGTGGAACGGTAAACATCAGGACACTGCTGATATCACCGTAGTTACAGCAGTGTGGAAAACATCAGGACACTGCTGATATCACCGTAGTTACAGTAGTGTGGAACGGTAAACATCAGGACACTGCTGATATCACCGTAGTTACAGTAGTGTGGAACGGTAAACATCAGGACACTGCTGATATCACCATATTTACAGCAGTGTGGAACGGTAAACATCAGGACACTGCTGATATCACCGTAGTTACAGTAGTGTGGAACGGTAAACATCAGGACACTGCTGATATCACCGTAGTTACAGCAGTGTGGAAAACATCAGGACACTGCTGATATCACCGTAGTTACAGTAGTGTGGAACGGTAAACATCAGGACACTGCTGATATCACCGTAGTTACAGCACTGTGGAACGGTAAACATCAGGACACTGCTGATATCACCGTAGTTACAGTAGTGTGGAACGGTAAACATCAGGACACTGCTGATATCACCGTAGTTACAGT
The DNA here is from genome assembly GCF_002021735.2 of Oncorhynchus kisutch. NCBI lineage: Eukaryota > Metazoa > Chordata > Actinopteri > Salmoniformes > Salmonidae > Oncorhynchus > Oncorhynchus kisutch. Next base: position 79,197,304 of record NC_034175.2, on the reverse strand, counting down.
AGTGTGGAACGGTAAACATCAGGACACTGCTGTGATCACCGTAGTTACAGTAGTGTGGAACGGTAAACATCAGGACACTGCTGATATCACCGTAGTTACAGCAGTGTGGAACGGTAAACATCAGGACACTGCTGATATCACCGTAGTTACAGTAGTGTGGAACGGTAAACATCAGGACACTGCTGATATCACCGTAGTTACAGCAGTGTGGAACGGTAAACATCAGGACACTGCTGATATCACCGTAGTTACAGTAGTGTGGAACGGTAAACATCAGGACACTGCTGATATCACCGTAGTTACAGTAGTGTGGAACAGTAAACATCAGGACACTGCTGATATCACCGTATTTACAGCAGTGTGGAACGGTAAACATCAGGACACTGCTGATATCACCGTAGTTACAGTAGTGTGGAACGGTAAACATCAGGACACTGCTGATATCACCGTAGTTACAGTAGTGTGGAACGGTAAACATCAGGACACTGCTGATATCACCGTAGTTACAGTAGTGTGGAACGGTAAACATCAGGACACTGCTGATATCACCGTAGTTACAGTAGTGTGGAACGGTAAACATCAGGACACTGCTGATATCACCGTAGTTACAGTAGTGTGGAACGGTAAACATCAGGACACTGCTGATATCACCGTAGTTACAGTAGTGTGGAACGGTAAACATCAGGACACTGCTGATATCACCGTAGTTACAGTAGTGTGGAACGGTAAACATCAGGACACTGCTGATATCACCGTAGTTACAGTAGTGTGGAACGGTAAACATCAGGACACTGCTGATATCACCGTAGTTACAGCAGTGTGGAACGGTAAACATCAGGACACTGCTGATATCACCGTAGTTACAGTAGTGTGGAACGGTAAACATCAGGACACTGCTGATATCACCGTAGTTACAGCAGTGTGGAACGGTAAACATCAGGACACTGCTGATATCACCGTAGTTACAGTAGTGTGGAACGGTAAACATCAGGACACTGCTGATATCACCGTAGTTACAGTAGTGTGGAACGGTAAACATCAGGACACTGCTGATATCACCGTAGTTACAGTAGTGTGGAACGGTAAACATCAGGACACTGCTGATATCACCGTAGTTACAGTAGTGTGGAACGGTAAACATCAGGACACTGCTGATATCACCGTAGTTACAGTAGTGTGGAACGGTAAACATCAGGACACTGCTGATATCACCGTAGTTACAGTAGTGTGGAACGGTAAACATCAGGACACTGCTGATATCACCGTAGTTACAGTAGTGTGGAACGGTAAACATCAGGACACTGCTGATATCACCGTAGTTACAGTAGTGTGGAACGGTAAACATCAGGACACTGCTGATATCACCGTAGTTACAGTAGTGTGGAACGGTAAACATCAGGACACTGCTGATATCACCGTAGTTACAGTAGTGTGGAACGGTAAACATCAGGACACTGCTGATATCACCGTAGTTACAGTAGTGTGGAACGGTAAACATCAGGACA
>NC_034175.2:79153299-79190799 GCF_002021735.2 Oncorhynchus kisutch | reverse complement strand
CACAGACAGACACACCAACACACAGACAGACACACCAACACACAGGCAGACACACCAACACACAGGCAGACACACCAACACACAGACAGACACACCAACACACAGACAGACACACCAACACACAGGCAGACACACCAACACACAGTCAGACACACCAACACACAGACAGACCCCGGTCCTATACACACCAACACACAGACAGACCCCGGTCCAACACACAGACAGACACACCAACACACAGTCAGACACACCAACAAACAGTCAGACGCACCAACACACAGTCAGAAACACCAACACACAGTCAGACACAACAACACACAGTCAGACACACCAACACACAGGCAGACACACCAACACACAGACAGACACAGCAACACACAGTCAGACACACCAACACACAGACAGACACACCAACACACAGACAGACACACCAACACACAGGCAGACACACCAACACACAGGCAGACACACCAACACACAGACAGACACACCAACACACAGACAGACACATCAACACACAGGCAGACACACCAACACACAGACAGACACACCAACACACAGACAGACACACCAACACACAGTCAGACACACCAACACACAGGCAGACGCACCAACATACAGACAGACACACCAACACACAGTCAGACACACCAACACACAGACAGACACACCAACACACAGACAGACACACCAACACACAGACAGACACACCAACACACAGTCAGACACACCAACACACAGGCATACACACCAACACACAGTCAGACACACCAACACACAGGCATACACACCAACACACAGTCAGACACACCAACACACAGGCATACACACCAACACACAGTCAGACACACCAACAAACAGACAGACACACCAACACACAGACAGACACCGGTCCTATACACACCAACACACAGACAGACACCGGTCCTATACACACCAACACACAGACAGACACCGGTCCTATATACACCAACACACAGGCATACACACCAACACACAGACAGACACACCAACACACAGACAGACCACGGTCCTATACACACCAACACACAGTCAGACACACCAACACACAGGCATACACCGGTCCTATACACAGACAGACACCGGTCCTATACATACCAACACACAGACAGACACCGGTCCTATACACACCAACACACAGACAGACCCCGGTCCTATACACACCAACACACAGACAGACACCGGTGCTATACACACCAACACACAGACAGACCCCGGTCCAACACACAGACAGACACCGGTCCTATACACACCAACACACAGACAGACCCCGGTCCTATACACACCAACACACAGACAGACCCCGGTTCTATACACACCAACACACAGACAGACACCGATCCTATACACACCAACACACAGACAGACACCGGTCCTATACACACCAACACACAGACAGACACACCAACACACAGACAGACACACCAACACACAGACAGACACACCAACACACTGTCAGACACACCAACACACAGGCCTACACACCAACACACAGTCAGACACACCAACAAACAGACAGACACACCAACACACAGACAGACACCGGTCCTATACACACCAACACACAGACAGACACCAGTCCTATACACACCAACACACAGACAGACACCGGTCCTATACACACCAACACACAGGCATACACACCAACACACAGACAGACACACCAACACACAGACAGACCCCGGTCCTATACACACCAACACACAGTCAGACACACCAACACACAGGCATACACCGGTCCTATACACAGACAGACACCGGTCCTATACATACCAACACACAGACAGACACCGGTCCTATACACACCAACACACAGACAGACACCGGTCCTATACACACCAACACACAGACAGACACCGGTCCTATACACACCAACACACAGACAGACACACCAACACACAGACAGACACACCAACACACAGACAGACACACCAACACACTGTCAGACACACCAACACACAGGCATACACACCAACACACAGTCAGACACACCAACAAACAGACAGACACACCAACACACAGACAGACACCGGTCCTATACACACCAACACACAGACAGACACCAGTCCTATACACACCAACACACAGACAGACACCGGTCCTATACACACCAACACACAGGCATACACACCAACACACAGACAGACACACCAACACACAGACAGACCCCCGGTCCTATACACACCAACACACAGTCAGACACACCAAACACACAGGCATACACCGGTCCTATACACAGACAGACACCGGTCCTATACATTACCAACACACAGACAGACACCGGTCCTATACACACCAACACACAGACAGACCCCGGTCCTATACACACCCAACACACAGACAGACACCGGTCCTATACACAACCAACACACAGACAGACACCGGTGCTATACACACCAACACACAGACAGGACCCCCGGTCCAACACACAGACAGACACCGGTCCTATACACACCAACACACAGACAGACCCCGGTCCTATACACACCAACACACAGACAGACCCCGGTTCTATACACACCAACACACAGACAGACACCGGTCCTATACACACCAACACACAGACATACACCGGTCCTATACACACCAACACACAGACAGACACCGGTCCTATACACACAACACACAGACAGACAACCGGTCCTATACACACCAACACCACAGACAGACACCGGTCCTATACACACCAACACACAGACAGACACCGGTCCTATACACACCAACACACAGACAGACACCGGTCCTATACACACCAACACACAGACAGACACCGGTCCTATACACACCAACACACAGACAGACACCGGTCCTATACACACCAACACACAGACGGACACCGGTCCTATACACACCAACACACAGACAGACACCGGTCCTATACACACCAACACACAGACAGACACCGGTCCAACACACAGACATACACCGGTCCAACAGACAGACACCAGTCCTGTAGTCGGTGTCTCTGTGGTAGTGTCCCAGCAGGAGCTTCTGGGACAGCCTTCAGAGGAAGAGACCCATTTGATTGACATTTTGGGGTCTGTGTGTGTGGCCCACACGCACACACGCAAACACACAGACACACACACACACACACACACTGTGGCTGGCTTCCACCATGTCTCTGACCAGGTCTACAGTACGTCACCGTTGCTCTATGCCAGCCAACTACACTCTCCTCTCCTTTCAGGATTAATAAACATTGTGGTCCATTTCCCTTCATTCTCCATCACCATTACATCTCCTGTATACCAGTCCAGTACTGTAGAACCATAGAAGAGAACACTATAACACTCGCACACTAGAACCCAGTACTGTAGAACCTTATAACCATAGAAGAGAACACTAGAACATTAGAATACTGGAACTCTACAACCTAGTACTGTAGAACCATAGAATCATAGAACAGAACACTAGAATACTGGAACACTAGAACCCAGTACTGTAGAACCTTGGAACCAAAGAAGAGAACACTAGAACACTAGAATACTGGAACACTAGAACCTAGTACTGTAGAACCATAGAACCATAGAACAGAACACTAGAATACTGGAACACTAGAACCCAGTACTGTAGAACCTTAGAAACATAGAACAGAACAGTAGAACACTGGTTTGGTATCGTTCAAACACAGTCTGTATGCCCACTGCGGTGACTTGTCCTTGTCCTTTTCAATGTGACAAATATTGAAAAGGAAGAATAAGAACCAGACACTTCAACTGTAATAGACTTTCAAGTGGTGACATTTCCACAGCTACTATATCTTAAAAGGCCTGTTTTAGGAGTATGGCCTCTTCTCTGTTGCTCTCAAATACCCACGTAGCTTATTCAATACCAAATATAGACCCACAGTACACTAACAAACACACACACACACACACACACACACACACACACACACACACACACACACACACACACACACACACACAGGAACACACACAACCACCTGTACACAAGCAGGTACATTAATCAATCACAATGACTATTTCTGCTTTCTTCCATAAGAGGAGAACAATGAAAGCTTTAATCTTTAATCCCATCCTCCAACTCCCTCACATCCTTCAACTCCCTCCCATCCTCCAACTCCCTCCCATCCTCCAACTCCCTCCCATCCTCAAACTCTAAACCATTCTCCAGCTCCCTCCCATTCTCCAACTCCCTCCCATTCTCCAACTCCCTCCCATCCTCCAACTCCCTCACATCCTCCAGCTCCCTCCTATCCTCCAGCTCTATCCCATCCTCCAGCTCCCTCCCACCCTCAAGCTCCCTCCTATCCTCCAGCTCTATCCCATCCTCCAGCTCCCTCCCACCCTCAAGCTCCCTCCTATCCTCCAGCTCTATACCATCCTCCAGCTCCCTCCTATCCTCCAGCTCTATACCATCCTCCAACTCCCTCCCATCCTCAAACTCTAAACCATTCTCCAGCTCCCTCCCATTCTCCAACTCCCTCCCATCCTCCAACTCCCTCACATCCTCCAACTCCCTCACATCATCCAGCTCCCTCCTATCCTCCAGCTCTATCCCATCCTCCAGCTCCCTCCCACCCTCAAGCTCCCTCCTATCCTCCAGCTCTATCCCATACTCCAGCTCCCTCCCACCCTCCCATCCTCCAGCTCTATCCCATCATCCAGCTCCATCCCATCCTCCAGCTCTATCCTATCCTCCAACTCCCTCCCATCCTCCAGCTCCCTCCCATCCTCCAGCTCTATCCCATCCTCCAGCACCATCCCATCCTCCAGGTCCCTCCCATCCTCCAGTTCCATCCCATCCTCCAGCTCCCTCCCAGCCTCCCATCCTCCAGCACCATCCAATCCTCCAGCTCCATCCCATCCTCCCATCATCCAGCTCCCTCCTATCCTCCAGCTCCACCGCATCCTCCAACTCCCTCCCATCCTCCAGCTCCACCCCATCCTCCAACTCCCTCCCATCCTCCCATCCTCCAACTCCCTCCCAGCATCCAGCTCCTTCCCATCCTCCAGTTCCATCCCATCCTCCAGCTCCCTCCCATCCTCCAGCTCCATCCCATCCTTCAGCTCCCTCCCATCCTCCAGCTCTATTCCATCCTCCAGCTCACTCCCACCCTCCCATCCTCCAGCTTCCTCCCATCCTCCAACTCCCTCCCACCCTCCAGCTCCCTCCGACCCTACCATCCTCCTGCTCCCTCCCACCCTCACATTCTCAAGCTCCCCCATCCTCCAGCTCCCTCCCATCCTCCAGCTCTATTCCATCCTCCAGCTCACTCCCGACCTCCCATCCTCCAGCTTCCTCCCATCCTCCAACTCCCTCCCACCCTCCAGCTCCCTTCGACCCTCCCATCCTCCTGCTCCCTCCCACCCTCACATTCTCCAGCTCCCTCCCATCCTTCAACTCCCCCCCATCCTCAAGCTCCCTCCCAACCTCCAGCTCTATTCCATCCTCCAGCTCCATCCCATCCTCCCATCCTCCAGCTCCCTCCCTTCCTCCCATCCTCCAACTCCCTCACATCCTCCAGCTCCCTCCCATCCTCCAGTTCCCTCCCATCCTCCAGCTCTTTTCCATCCTCCAGCTCACTCCCACCCTCCCAACCTCCAGCTCCCTCCTATCCTCCAGCTCCCTCCTATCCTCCAGCTCTATCCCATCCTCCAGCTCCATCCCATCCTTCAGCTCTATCCCATCCTCCAGCTCCCTCCCATCCTCCACCTCTATCCCATCCTCCAGCTCCCTCCCATACTCTAGCTCCCTCCCACCCTCCTATCCTCCAGCTCTATCCCATCCTCCAGCTTCCTCCCATCCTCCGGCTCCCTCCCAATCTCCAACTCCCTCCCATCCTCCAGCTCTATACCATCCTCCAGCTCACTCCCATCATCCAGCTCCATCCCATCCTCCAGCTCTATCCTATCCTCCAACTCCCTCCCATCCCCCAGCTCCCTCACATCCTCCAGCTCTATCCCATCCTCCAGCTCCCTCCCATCCTCCAGCTCTATCCCATCCTCCAGCACCATCCCATCCTCCAGGTCCCTCCCATCCTCCAGTTCCATCCCATCCTCCAGCTCCCTCCCACCCTCCCATTCTCCAACTCCCTCCCATTCTCCAACTCCCTCCCATCCTCCAACTCCCTCACATCCTCCAGCTCCCTCCTATCCTCCAGCTCTATCCCATCCTCCAGCTCCCTCCCACCCTCAAGCTCCCTCCTATCCTCCAGCTCTATCCCATCCTCCAGCTCCCTCCCACCCTCAAGCTCCCTCCTATCCTCCAGCTCTATACCATCCTCCAGCTCCCTCCTATCCTCCAGCTCTATACCATCCTCCAACTCCCTCCCATCCTCAAACTCTAAACCATTCTCCAGCTCCCTCCCATTCTCCAACTCCCTCCCATCCTCCAACTCCCTCACATCCTCCAACTCCCTCACATCATCCAGCTCCCTCCTATCCTCCAGCTCTATCCCATCCTCCAGCTCCCTCCCACCCTCAAGCTCCCTCCTATCCTCCAGCTCTATCCCATACTCCAGCTCCCTCCCACCCTCCCATCCTCCAGCTCTATCCCATCATCCAGCTCCATCCCATCCTCCAGCTCTATCCTATCCTCCAACTCCCTCCCATCCTCCAGCTCCCTCCCATCCTCCAGCTCTATCCCATCCTCCAGCACCATCCCATCCTCCAGGTCCCTCCCATCCTCCAGTTCCATCCCATCCTCCAGCTCCCTCCCAGCCTCCCATCCTCCAGCACCATCCAATCCTCCAGCTCCATCCATCCTCCCATCATCCAGCTCCCTCCTATCCTCCAGCTCCACCGCATCCTCCAACTCCCTCCCATCCTCCAGCTCCACCCCATCCTCCAACTCCTCCCATCCTCCCATCCTCCAACTCCCTCCCATCCTCCTGCTCCCTCTCATCCTCCAGCTCCACCCCATCCTCCAACTCCCTCCCATCCTCCCATCCTCCAACTCCCTCCCATCCTCCCATCCTCCAACTCCCTCCCAGCATCCAGCTCCTTCCCATCCTCCAGTTCAATCCCATCCTCCAGCTCCCTCCCATCCTCCAGCTCCCTCCCATCCTTCAGCTCCCTCCCATCCTCCAGCTCCATCCCATTCTCCAGCTCCCTCCCATCCTCCAACTCACTCCCATCCTCCAGCTCCCTCCCATCCTCCAACTCCCTCCCATCCTCCAGCTCCATCCTATCCTCCCTCCTCCATCTCCCTCCCTTCCCCCCATCCTCCAACTCCCTCACATCCTCCAGCTCCCTCCCATCCTCCCGCTCCATCCCATCCTTCAGCTCCCTCCCATCCTCCAGCTCCCTCCCATCCTCCAGCTCTATTCGATCCTCCAGCTCCCTCCCATCCTCCAACTCCCTCCCACCCTCCAGCTCCCTCCGACCCTACCATCCTCCTGCTCCCTCCCACCCTCACATTCTCCAGCTCCCCCCATCCTCCAGCTCCCTCCCATCCTCCAGCTCTATTCCATCCTCCAGCTCACTCCCAACCTCCCATCCTCCAGCTTCCTCCCATCCTCCAACTCCCTCCCACCCTCCAGCTCCCTTCGACACTCCCATCCTCCTGCTCCCTCCCACCCTCACATTCTCCAGCTCCCTCCCATCCTCCAGCTCTATTCCATCCTCCAGCTCACTCCCGACCTCCCATCCTCCAGCTTCCTCCCATCCTCCAACTCCCTCCCACCCTCCAGCTCCCTTCGACCCTCCCATCCTCCTGCTCCCTCCCACCCTCACATTCTCCAGCTCCCTCCCATCCTTCAACTCCCCCCCCATCCTCAAGCTCCCTCCCAACCTCCAGCTCTATTCCATCCTCCAGCTCCATCCCATCCTCCCATCCTCCAGCTCCCTCCCTTCCTCCCATCCTCCAACTCCCTCACATCCTCCAGCTCCATCCCATCCTCCCATCCTCCAGCTCCCTCCCTTCCTTCCATCCTCCAACTCCCTCACATCCTCCAGCTCCCTCCCATCCTCCAGTTCCCTCCCATCCTCCAGCTCTTTTCCATCCTCCAGCTCACTCCCACCCTCCCAACCTCCTGCTCCATCCCATCCTCCATCTCCCTCCCAACCTCCAGCTCCCTCCGACCCTACCAACCTCCTGCTCCCTCCCACCCTCATAAGCTCCAGCTCCCTCCCATCCTCCAGCTCCCTCCCATCCTCCCGCCTCCATCCCATCCTTCAGCTCCCTCCCATCCTCCAGCTCCCTCCCATCCTCCAGCTCTATTCCATCCTCCAGCTCCCTCCCATCCTCCAACTCCCTCCCACCCCTCCAGCTCCCTCCGACCCTACCATCCTCCCTGCTCCCTCCACCCTCACATTCTCCAGCTCCCCCCATCCTCCAGCTCCCTCCCATCCTCCAGCTCTATTCCATCCTCCAGCTCACTCCCAACCTCCCATCCTCCAGCTTCCTCCTCCCTCCTCCAACTCCCTCCCACCCTCCAGCTCCTTTCGACCTCTCCCTCCTCCTCCTGCTCCCTCCCACCCTCACATTCTCCCCAGCTCCCTCCCTCCTTTCAACGCCCCCCCATCCTCAAGCTCCCTCCCAACCTCCAGCTCTATTCCAGCCTCCACTCCATCCCATCCTCCCATCCTCCAGCTCCATCCCGTCCTCCCTCCTCCAACTCCCTCACATCCTCCAGCTCCCTCCCATCCTCCAGCTCCCTCCCATCCTCCAGCTCTATTCCATCCTCCAGCTCCCTCCCATCCTCACTCCCTCCCACCCTCCAGCTCCCCCCCACCCTTTCCTTCCGTCCTCCGGCTCCATCCCATCCTCCAGCTCCCTCCCACCCTCCAGCTCCCTCCCATCCTCCAACTCCCTCCCCACCCTCCAGCTCCCTCCCACCCCTCCCATCCCCCTGCTCCATCCCATTCTTCAGCTCCCTCCCATCCTTCAGCTCCCTCCCATCCTCCAGCTCTATCCCATCCTCCAGCTCTATCCCATCCTCCAGCTCACTCCCAACCCTCCAGCTCCATCCCATCCTCCAGCTCACTCCACCCATCCCCATCCTCCTGCTCATCCCATTCTTCAGCTCCTTCCCATCCTTCAGCTCCCTCAACATCCTCCAGCTCTATCCCATCCTTCTGCTCCATCCCATCATCCAGCTCCCTCCCACCCTCCATTCTCCAGCTCACTCCCACCCTCCCATCCTCCTGCTCCATCCCATTCTTCAAGCTCCCCTCCCATTCTCCAGCTCCATCCCATCCNCCATCCTCCAACTCCCTCACATCCTCCAGCTCCATCCCATCCTCCCATCCTCCAGCTCCCTCCCTTCCTTCCATCCTCCAACTCCCTCACATCCTCCAGCTCCCTCCCATCCTCCAGTTCCCTCCCATCCTCCAGCTCTTTTCCATCCTCCAGCTCACTCCCACCCCTCCCAACCTCCTGCTCCACCCATCCTCCATCTCCCATCCCAACCTCCAGCTCCCTCCGACCCTACCAACCTCCTGCTCCCTCCCACCCTCATAAGCTCCAGCTCCCTCCCATCCTCCAGCTCCCTCCCATCCTCCCGCTCCATCCCATCCTTCAGCTCCCTCCCATCCTCCAGCTCCCTCCCATCCTCCAGCTCTATTCCATCCTCCAGCTCCCTCCCATCCTCCAACTCCCTCCCCCCCTCCAGCTCCCTCCGACCCTACCATCCTCCTGCTCCCTCCCACCCTCACATTCTCCAGCTCCCCCCATCCTCCAGCTCCCTCCCATCCTCCAGCTCTATTCCATCCTCCAGCTCACTCCCAACCTCCCATCCTCCAGCTTCCTCCCATCCTCCAACTCCCTCCCACCCTCCAGCTCCTTTCGGACCCTCCCATCCTCCCTGCTCCCTCCCACCCTCACATTCTCCAGCTCCTCCCCATCTCTTCAACTCCCCCCCATCCTCAAGCTCCCTCCCAACCTCAAGCTCTATTCCATCCTCCAGCTCAATCCCATCCTCCCATCCCTCTCAGCTCCATCCCCTTCCTCCCATCCTCCCAACTCCTCCAATCTCCAGCCTCCCTCCCATCCTCCAGCTCCCTCACCATCCTCCAGCTCTATTCCATCCTCCAGCTCCCTCCCATCCTCCAACTCCTCTCCCACCCTCCAGCCCCCCCCACCCTTTCCTTCCTCCTGCCTTCCATCCCATCCTCCAAGCTCCCTCACACCCTCCAGCTCCCTCCCACTCACTCCAACTCCCTCCCACACTCCAGCTCCCCCTCCCACACCCCTCCCATCCCCCTGCTCCATCCAAAATTTCCAAAGCTCCCTCACATCCTCAGCTCCCTCCCAGTCCTCCGCTTCTATCCCATCCTCCAAGCTCTATCCCATCCTCCAGCTCCCTCCACCCTCCAGCTCCATCCCATCCTCCAGCTCACTCCCACCCTCCCATCCTCCTGCTCCTCCCATTCTTCAGCTCCTTCCCATCCTTCAGCTCCCTCACATCCTCCCAGCTCTATCCCATCCTTCTGCTCCATCCCATCATCCAGCTCCCTCCCACCCCTCCCATTCTCCAGCTCACTCCCACCCTCCATCCTCCTGCTCCATCCCATTCTTCAGCTCCTCCCATTCTCCAGCTCCATCCCATCCCATCCTCCTGCTCCCTCCCACCCTCCCACCCTCCCATCCTCCAGCTCACTCCCACCCTCCCATCCTCCTGCTCCATCCCCATTCTTCAGCTCCCTCCCATTCTCCAGCGCCTCCCATCCTCCAACTCCCTCCCACTCTCCAGCTCCCTCCCACCCTCACATTCCCAGCTCCCTCCCATCCTCCAAACCCCCCCCATCCTCCAGCTCTATTCCATCCTCCAGCTCACTCCCACCCTCCCATCCCTCCTGCTCCATCCCATTCTTCAACTCCCCCCCATCCTTCAGCTCGCTCCCACCTTCCAGCTCTATCCCATCCTCCAGCTCCCTCCCATCCTCAACACTCCCTCCCCCCCTCCAGCTCCCTCCCACCCTCCCATTCTCAGCTCCTTCCCATCCTTCAAGCTCCCTCACATCCTCCAGCTCTATCCCATCCTCCTGCTCCATCCCATCATCCAGCTCCCTCCCACCCTCCCATCCTCCTGCTCATCCCATTCTTCAGCTCCCTCCCATTCTCCAGCTCCCTCCCATCCTTCAGCTCCCTCCCATCCTTCAGCTTCCCTCCCATCCTTCAGCTCCCTCCCCATCCTCCAGCTCCCTCCCATCCTCCAACTCCCTCCCCCCCTCCAGCTCCCTCCCCACCCTCCCATTCTTCAGCTCCATCCCATTCTTCAGCTCCCTTCCCATTCTCCAGCTCCATCCCATCCTCCTGCTCCCTCCCACCCTCCCACCCTCCCATCCTCCAGCTCACTCCCACCCTTCCCATCCTCCTGCTCCATCCCATTCTTCAGCTCCCTCCCATCCTCCAGCTCCATCCCATCCTCCAGCTCCATCCCATCCTCCAAACCCCCAGTTCCCTCCCAACCTCCCATGATCGAACTCCCTCCCATCCTCCGGCTCCCTCCCATCCTCCCATCCTCCAGCCCCCTCCCATACTCAAACTCCCTCACATCCTCCAGCTCCATCCCATCCTCCAGCTCCCTCCCTTCCTCCCATCCTCCAACTCCCTCATATCCTCCAGCTCCCTCCCATCCTCCAACTCCCTCCCATCCTCCAGCTCCCTCCCATCCTCCAGCTCTATTCCATCCTCCCATCCTCTTGCTCCATCCCATCCTCCAGCTCCCTCCTATCCTCCAGGTCTATCCCATCATCCAACTCCCTCACATCCTCCAACTCCCTCCCATCCTCCTATCCTCCAGCTCCCTCCCATCCTCCAACTCCCTCCCATTCTTCCATCCTCCAGCTCCCTCCCATCCTCCAGCTCTATTCCATCTTCCAGCTCACTCCCACCCTCCCGTCCTCCTGCTCCCTCCCATCCTCCAGGCCCCTCCCATCCTCCAGCTCCCTCTCATCCTCCAGCTCCATCCCATCCGCCAGCTCCATCCCATCCTCCCATCCTCCAATCCCATCCCAGTCTCCCATCCTCCAATCCCACCCCTTCCTCCCATCCTCCAATTCCCTCCCATCCTCCAGCTCCCTCCTGTCCTCCAGCTCCCTCCCATCCTCCAGCTCCCTCACATCCTCCAACTCCCTCCCATCCTCCAGCTCACTTCCACCCTCCCATCCTCCTGCTCCATCCCATCCTTCAGCACCCTCCCATCCTCCAGCTCCCTCCCATCCTCCAACTCCCTCCCATTCTTCCATCCTCCAGCTCCCTCCCATCCTCCAGCTCTATTCCATCTTCCAGCTCACTCCCACCCTCCCGTCCTCCTGCTCCCTCCCATCCTCCAGGCCCCTCCCATCCTCCAGCTCCCTCTCATCCTCCAGCTCCATCCCATCCGCCAGCTCCATCCCATCCTCCCATCCTCCAATCCCATCCCAATCTCCCATCCTCCAATCCCACCCCTTCCTCCCATCCTCCAATTCCCTCACATCCTCCAGCTCCCTCCTGTCCTCCAGCTCCCTCCCATCCTCCAGCTCCCTCACATCCTCCAACTCCCTCCTATCCTCCAGCTCACTTCCACCCTCCCATCCTCCTGCTCCATCCCATCCTTCAGCACCCTCCCATCCTCCAGCTCCATCCCATCCTCCAGCTCCATCCCACCCTCCCATCCTCCAGCTCCATCCCATCCTCCCATCCTCCAGCTCCCTCCCTTCCTCCCATCCTCCAATCCCATCCCAATCTCCCATCCTCCAATCCCACCCCTTCCTCCCATCCTCCAATTCCCTCACATCCTCCAGCTCCCTCCTGTCCTCCAGCTCCCTCCCATCCTCCAGCTCCCTCACATCCTCCAACTCCCTCCCATCCTCCAGCTCACTTCCACCCTCCCATCCTCCTGCTCCATCCCATCCTTCAGCACCCTCCCATCCTCCAGCTCCATCCCATCCTCCAGCTCCATCCCACCCTCCCGTACTCCAAACTCCCTCACATCCTCTGGCTCCCTACCATCCTCCAGCTCCCTCTCATCCTCCAGCTCCATCCCATCCTCCAGTTCCATTCCATCCTCCAGCTCCCTCCCAACCTCCCATGCTCAAACACCCTCCCATCCTCCGGCTCCCTCCCATCCTCCCATCCTCCAGCTCCATCCCATCCTCCAGCTCCATCCCATCCTCCCATCCCCCAGTTCCCTCCCAACCTCCCATGCTCGAACTCCCCTCACATCCTCCAGCTCCATCCCATCCTCCAGCTCCCTCCCTTCCTCCCATCCTCCAACTCCCTCATATCCTCCAGCTCCCTCCCATCCTCCAACTCCCTCATATCCTCCAGCTCCCTCCCATTCTCCAGCTCCCTCCCATCCTTCAGCTCCCTCCCATCCTTCAGCTCCCTCCCATCCTTCAGCTCCCTCCAAACCTCCAGCTCCCTCCCATCCTCCAGCTCACTTCCACCCTCCATCCTCCTGCTCCATCCCATCCTTCAGCACCCTCCCATCCTCCAGCTCCATCCCATCCTCCAGCTCCATCCCCACCCTCCCATCCTCCAACTCCCTCACATCCTCCAGCTCCATCCCATCCTCCCATCCTCCAGCTCCCTCCCTTCCTCCCATCCTCCAATTCCCTCACATCCTCCAGCTCCCTCCCATACTCCAACTCCCTCTCATCCTCCAGCTCCATCCCATCCTCCAGCTCCATTCCATCCTCCAGCTCCCTCTCAACCTCCCATGCTCAAACACCCTCCCATCCTCCGGCTCCCTCCCATCCTCCCATCCTCCAGCTCCATCCCATCCTCCAGCTCCATCCCATCCTCCCATCCCCCAGTTCCCTCCCAACCTCCCATGCTCGAACTCCCTCACATCCTCCAGCTCCATCCCATCCTCCAGCTCCCTCCCTTCCTCCCATCCTCCAACTCCCTCATATCCTCCAGCTTCCTCCCATCCTCCAACTCCCTCCCATCCTCCAGCTCCCTCCCATCCTCCAGCTCTATTCCATCCTCCCATCCTCTTGCTCCATCCCATCCTCCAGCTCCCTCCCATCCTCCAGCTCCCTCCCATACTCCAACTCCCTCACATCCTCCAGCTCCATCCCATCCTCCAGCTCCCTCCCTTCCTCCCTTCCTCCAACTCCCTCATATCCTCCAGCTCCCTCCCATCCTCCAACTCCCTCCCATCCTCCAGCTCCCTCCCATCCTCCAGCTCTATTCCATCCTCCCATCCTCTTGCTCCATCCCATCCTCCAGCTCCCTCCTATCCTCCAGGTCTATCCCATCATCCAACTCCCTCACATCCTCCAACTCCCTCCCATCCTCCTATCCTCCAGTCCCCTCCCATCCTCCAACTCCCTCCCATTCTTCCATCCTCCAGCTCCCTCCCATCCTCCAGCTCCCTCCCATCCTCCAGCTCTATTCCATCTTCCAGCTCACTCCCACCCTCCCATCCTCCAACTCCCTCATATCCTCCAGCTCCCTCCCATCCTCCAGCTCCCTCCCATCCTCCAGCTCCCTTCCATCCTCACATCCTCCAACTCCCTCCCATCCTCCCATCCTCCAAATCCATTCCATCCTCCCATCCTCCAGCTCCCTCACATCCCCCCATCCTCCAGCTCCCTCCCATACTCCAACTCCATCACATCCTCCAGCTCCATCCCATCCTCCCATCCTCCAACTCCCTCCCATCCTCCAACTCTATTCCATCCTCCAGCTCCCTACCACCCTCCCACCCTCCAGCTCCCTCCCATCCTTCAGCTCTCTCCCATCCTCCAATTCCCTCCCATCCTCCAACGCCCCTCCCATCCTCATGCTCAATCCCATCCTCCAGCTCCCTCCCATCCTCCAGCTCACTCCCATCCTCCAGCTCTATTCAATCCTCCAGCTAAACTCCCATCCTCCAGCTCCCACCCACCCTCCCATCCTCTTGCTTCATCCCATCCTCCAGCTCTATCCCATCCTCCAACTCCCTCACATCCTCCAACTCCCTCCCATTCCCCCATCCTCCAGCTCCATCCTATCCTCCAGCTCCCTCACATCCTCCCATCCTCCAGCTCCCTCCCATCCTCCAACTCCCTCCCATCCTCCAGCTCCCTCCCACCCTCCCATCCTCTTGCTCCACCCCATCCTCCAGCTCCCTCCCATACTCCAACTCCATCACATCCTCCAGCTCCATCCCATCCTCCCATCCTCCAACTCCCTCCCATCCTCCAACTCTATTCCATCCTCCAGCTCCCTACCACCCTCCCACCCTCCAGCTCCCTCCCATCCTTCAGCTCTCTCCCATCCTCCAATTCCCTCACATCCTCCAACTCCCTCCCATCCTCATGCTCAATCCCATCCTCCAGCTCCCTCCCATCCTCCAGCTCACTCCCATCCTCCAGCTCTATTCAATCCTCCAGCTAAACTCCCATCCTCCAGCTCCCACCCACCCTCCCATCCTCTTGCTTCATCCCATCCTCCAGCTCTATCCCATCCTCCAACTCCCTCACATCCTCCAACTCCCTCCCATTCCCCCATCCTCCAGCTCCATCCTATCCTCCAGCTCCCTCACATCCTCCCATCCTCCAGCTCCCTCCCATCCTCCAACTCCCTCCCATCCTCCAGCTCCCTCCCACCCTCCCATCCTCTTGCTCCATCCCATCCTCCAGCTCCCTCCCATATTCCAACTCCCTCACATCCTCCAGCGCCATCCCTTCCTCCAATCCTCCAACTCCCTCATATCCTGCAGCTCCCCTCCCATCCTTCAGCTCCCTCCCATCCTCCAACTCCCTCCCATCCTCCAGCTCTATTCCATCCTCCAGCTCCCTCCCATCCTTCAGCTCCCCCCCATCCTCCCAGCTCTATCCCATCCTCCAGCTCACTCCCACCCTCCCATCCTCCTGCTCCATCCCATTCTTCAGCTCCCTCCCATCCTCCAGCTCCATCCCATCCTCCAGCTCCCTCCCATCCTCCAACTCCCTCCCATCCTCCAGCTCCATCCCATCCTCCCACCCTCCAGCTCCCTCCCATCCTTCAGCTCTCTCCCTTCAACTCCCTCCCATTCCCCCATCCTCCAGCTCCATCCTATCCTCCAGCTCCCTCACATCCTCCATCCTCCAGCTCCCTCCCATCCTCCAACTCCCTCCCATCCTCCAGCTCCCTCCCACCCTCCCATCCTCTTGCTCCATCCCATCCTCCAGCTCCCTCCCATATTCCAACTCCCTCACATCCTCCAGCGCCATCCCTTCCTCCAATCCTCCAACTCCCTCATATCCTCAAGCTCCCTCCCATCCTTCAGCTCCCTCCCATCCTCCAACTCCCTCCCATCCTCCAGCTCTATTCCATCCTCCAGCTCCCTCCCATCCTCCAACTCCCCCCCATCCTCCAACTCCCTCCCATCCTCCAGCTCTATTCCATCCTCCAGCTCCCTCCCATCCTCCAACTCCCCCCCATCCTCCAACTCCCTCCCATCCTCCAGCTCCCTCCCACCCTCCCATCCTCTTGCTCCATCCCATCCTCCAGCTCCCTCCCATATTCCAACTCCCTCACATCCTCCAGCGCCATCCCTTCCTCCAATCCTCCAACTCCCTCATATCCTCCAGCTCCCTCCCATCCTTCAGCTCCCTCCCATCCTCCAACTCCCTCCCATCCTCCAGCTCCCTCCCATATCCTCCAGCTCCCTCCCATCCTTCAGCTCCCTCCCATCCTCCAACTCCCTCCCATCCTCCAGCTCTATTCCATCCTCCAGTTCCCTCACATCCTCCAACTACCTCCCATCCTCCCATCCTCCAGCTCCATCCCATCCTCCAGCCTCCCTCCCATCCTCCAGCTCCCTCCCATCCTCCAACTCCCCCCCATCCTCCAGCTCTATTCCATCCTCCAACTCCCTCCCATCCTCCAGCTCTATTCCATCCTCCAGTTCCCTCACATCCTCCAACTACCTCCCATCCTCCCATCCTACAGCTCCATCCCATCCTCCAACTCCCTCCCATCCTCCAGCTCCCTCCCATCCTCCCACCCTCCAGCTCTATCCCATCCTCCAGCTCACTCCCACCCTCCCATCCTCCTGCTCCATCCCATTCTTCAGCTCCCTCCCATCCTCCAGCTCCATCCCATACTCCAGCTCCCTCCCATCCTCCAACTCCCTCCCATCCTCCAGCTCCCTCCCATCCTCCCACCCTCCAGCTCCCTCCCATCCTTCAGCTCTCTCCCATCCTCCAATTCCCTCACATCCTCCAACTACCTCCCATCCTCCCATCCTCCAGCTCCATCCTCCAGCTCCCTCCCATCCTCCAACTCCCTCCCATCCTCCAGCTCCCTCCCACCCTCCCATCCTCTTGCTCCATCCCATCCTCCAGCTCCCTCCCATCCTCCAGCTCCATCCCATCCTCCAGCTCCCTCCCATCCTCCAACTCCCTCCCATCCTCCAGCTCCCTCCCATATCCTCCAGCTCCCTCCCATCCTTCAGCTCCCCTCCCATCCTCCAACTCCCTCCCATCCTCCAGCTCTATTCCATCCTCCAGTTCCCTCACATCCTCCAACTACCTCCCATCCTCCCATCCTCCAGCTCCATCCCATCCTCCAGCTCCCTCCCATCCTCCAGCTCCCTCCCATCCTCCAACTCCCCCCCATCCTCCAGCTCTATTCCATCCTCCAGCCTCATTCCCACCGTCCCATCCCTCCTGTTCCATCCCATTCTTCAGCTCCCTCCCATCCTTCAGCTCTCTCCCATCCTCCAATTCCCTCCCATCCTCCAACTCCCTCCCATCCTCCCATCCTACAGCTCCATCCCATCCTCCAGCTCCCTCCCATCCTCCAACTCCCTCCCATCCTCCAGCTCCCTCCCCATCCTCCCACCCTCCAGCTCTATCCCATCCTCCAGCTCACTCCCACCCTCCCATCCTCCTGCTCCATCCCATTCTTCAGCTCCCTCCCATCCTCCAGCTCCATCCCATACTCCAGCTCCCTCCCATCCTCCAACTCCCTCCCCATCCTCCAGCTCCCTCCCATCCTCCCACCCTCCAGCTCCCTCCCATCCTTCAGCTCTCTCCCATCCTCCAATTCCCTCACATCCTCCAACTACCTCCCATCCTCCCATCCTCCAGCTCCATCCTCCAGCTCCCTCCCATCCTCCAACTCCCTCCCATCCTCCAGCTCCCTCCCACCCTCCCATCCTCTGCTCCATCCTCCAGCTCCATCCCATCCTCCAGCTCCCTCCCATCCTCCAACTCCCCTCCCATCCTCCAGCTCCCTCCCATCCTCCAGCTCTATTCCATCCTCCCATCCTCTTGCTCCATCCCATCCTCCAGCTCCCTCCTATCCTCCAGGTCTATCCCATCATCCAACTCCCTCACATCCTCCAACTCCCTCCCATCCTCCTATCCTCCAGTCCCCCTCCCATCCTCCAACTCCCTCCCATTCTTCCATCCTCCAGCTCACTCCCATCCTCCAGCTCCCTCCCATCCTCCAGCTCTATTCCATCTTCCAGCTCACTCCCACCCTCCCATCCTCCAACTCCCTCATATCCTCCAGCTCCCTCCCATCCTCCAGCTCCCTCCCATCCTCCAGCTCCCTTCCATCCTCACATCCTCCAACTCCCTCCCATCCTCCCATCCTCCAAATCCATTCCATCCTCCCATCCTCCAGCTCCCTCACATCCCCCCATCCTCCAGCTCCCTCCCATACTCCAACTCCATCACATCCTCCAGCTCCATCCCATCCTCCAGCTCCCTCACATCCCCCCATCCTCCAGCTCCCTCCCATACTCCAACTCTATTCCATCCTCCAGCTCCCTACCACCCTCCCACCCTCCAGCTCCCTCCCATCCTTCAGCTCTCTCCCATCCTCCAATTCCCTCACATCCTCCAACGCCCTCCCCATCCTCATGCTCAATCCCATCCTCCAGCTCCCTCCCATCCTCCAGCTCACTCCCATCCTCCAGCTCTATTCAATCCTCCAGCTAAACTCCCATCCTCCAGCTCCCACCCACCCTCCCATCCTCTTGCTTCATCCCATCCTCCAGCTCTATCCCATCCTCCAACTCCCTCACATCCTCCAACTCCCTCCCATTCCCCCATCCTCCAGCTCCATCCTATCCTCCAGCTCCCTCACATCCTCCCATCCTCCAGCTCCCTCCCATCCTCCAACTCCGTCCCATCCTCCAGCTCCCTCCCCACCCTCCCATCCTCTTGCTCCACCCCATCCTCCAGCTCCCTCCCATACTCCCAACTCCATCACATCCTCCAGCTCCATCCCATCCTCCCATCCTCCAACTCCCTCCCATCCTCCAACTCTATTCCATCCTCCAGCTCCCTACCACCCTCCCACCCTCCAGCTCCCTCCCATCCTTCAGCTCTCTCCCATCCTCCCAATTCCCTCACATCTCCAACTCCCTCCCATCCTCATGCTCAATCCCATCCTCCAGCTCCCTCCCATCCTCCAGCTCACTCCCATCCTCCAGCTCTATTCAATCCTCCAGCTAAACTCCCATCCTCCAGCTCCCACCCACCCTCCCATCCTCTTGCTTCATCCCATCCTCCAGCTCTATCCCATCCTCCAACTCCCTCACATCCTCCAACTCCCTCCCATTCCCCCCATCCTCCAGCTCCATCCTATCCTCCAGCTCCTCACATCCTCCCATCCTCCAGCTCCCTCCCATCCTTCAACTCCCTCCATCCTCCAGCTCCCTCCCACCCTCCCATCCTCTTGCTCCATCCCATCCTCCAGCTCCCTCCCATATTCCAACTCCCTCACATCCTCCAGCGCCATCCCTTCCTCCAATCCTCCAACTCCCTCATATCCTCCAGCTCCCTCCCATCCTTCAGCTCCCTCCCATCCTCCAACTCCCTCCCATCCTCCAGCTCTATTCCATCCTCCAGCTCCCTCCCATCCTTCAGCTCCCCCCCATCCTCCAGCTCTATCCATCCTCCAGCTCACTCCCACCCTCCCATCCCCCTGCTCCATCCCATTCTTCAGCTCCCTCCCATCCTCCAGCTCCATCCCATCCTCCAGCTCCCTCCCATCCTCCAACTCCCTCCCATCCTCCAGCTCCATCCCATCCTCCCACCCTCCAGCTCCCTCCCATCCTTCAGCTCTCTCCCTTCAACTCCCTCCCATTCCCCCATCCTCCAGCTCCATCCTATCCTCCAGCTCCCTCACATCCTCCATCCTCCAGCTCCCTCCCATCCTCCAACTCCCTCCCATCCTCCAGCTCCCTCCCACCCTCCCATCCTCTTGCTCCATCCCATCCTCCAGCTCCCTCCCATATTCCAACTCCCTCACATCCTCCAGCGCCATCCCTTCCTCCAATCCTCCAACTCCCTCATATCCTCCAGCTCCCTCCCATCCTTCAGCTCCCTCCCATCCTCCAACTCCCTCCCATCCTCCAGCTCTATTCCATCCTCCAGCTCCCTCCCATCCTCCAACTCCCCCCCATCCTCCAACTCCCTCCCATCCTCCAGCTCTATTCCATCCTCCAGCTCCCTCCCATCCTCCAACTCCCCCCCATCCTCCAACTCCCTCCCATCCTCCAGCTCCCTCCCACCCTCCCATCCTCTTGCTCCATCCCATCCTCCAGCTCCCTCCCACCCTCCAGCTCCCTCCCATCCTTCAGCTCTCTCCCATCCTCCAATTCCCTCACATCCTCCAACTACCTCCCATCCTCCCATCCTCCAGCTCCATCCTCCAGCTCCCTCCCATCCTCCAACTCCCTCCCATCCTCCAGCTCCCTCCCACCCTCCCATCCTCTTGCTCCATCCCATCCTCCAGCTCCCTCCCATCCTCCAGCTCCATCCCATCCTCCAGCTCCCCTCCCATCCTCCAACTCCCTCCCATCCTCCAGCTCCCTCCCATCCTCCAGCTCTATTCCATCCTCCCATCCTCTTGCTCCATCCCATCCTCCAGCTCCCTCCTATCCTCCAGGTCTATCCCATCATCCAACTCCCTCACATCCTCCAACTCCCTCCCATCCTCCTATCCTCCAGTCCCCTCCCATCCTCCAACTCCCTCCCATTCTTCCATCCTCCAGCTCACTCCCATCCTCCAGCTCCCTCCCATCCTCCAGCTCTATTCCATCTTCCAGCTCACCTCCCACCCTCCCATCCTCCAACTCCCTCATATCCTCCAGCTCCCTCCCATCCTCCAGCTCCCTCCCATCCTCCAGCTCCCTTCCATCCTCACATCCTCCAACTCCCTCCCATCCTCCCATCCTCCAAATCCATTCCATCCTCCCATCCTCCAGCTCCCTCACATCCCCCCATCCTCCAGCTCCCTCCCATACTCCAACATCCATCACATCCTCCAGCTCCATCCCATCCTCCAGCTCCCTCCTCCATCCTCCACTCCCTCCCATCCTCCAACTCTATTCCATCCTCCAGCTCCCTACCACGCTCCCACCCTCCAGCTCCCTCCCATCCTTCAGCTCTCTCCTCTCCATCCTCTCAATTCCCTCACAATCCTCCAACTCCCTCCCATCCTCATGCTCAATCCCATCCCTCCAGCTCCCTCCCATCCTCCAGCCCACTCCCATCCTCCAGCTCTATTCAATCCTCCAGCTCACTCCCATCCTCCAGCTCCCACCCACCCTCCCATCCTCTTGCTTCATCCCATCCTCCAGCTCTATCCCATCCTCCAACTCCCTCACATCCTCCAACTCCCTCCCATTCCCCCCATCCTCCAGCTCCATCCTATCCTCCAGCTCCCTCACAATCCTCCCATCCTCCAGCTCCCCTCCCATCCTCCAACTCCCCTCCCATCCTACAGCTCCCTCCCACCCTCTCCATCCTCTTGCTCCATCCCATCCTCCAGCTCCCTCCCATATTCCAACTCCCTCACATCCTCCAGCGCCATCCCTTCCTCCCATCCTCCAACTCCCTCATATCCTCCAAGCTCCCTCCCATCCTTCAGCTTCCCTCCCATCCTCCAACTCCTCCCATCCTCCAGCTCTATTCCATCCTCCAGCTCCCTCCCATCCTCCAACTCCCCCCCATCCTCCAGCTCTATCCCATCCTCCAGCTCACTCCCACCCTCCCATCCTCCTGCTCCATCCCATTCTTCAGCTCCCTCCCATCCTCCAGCTCCATCCCATCCTCCAGCTCCCTCCCATCCTCCAACTCCCCTCCCATCCTCCAGCTCCCTCCCATCCTCCCACCCTTCAGCTCCCTCCCATCCTTCAGCTCTCTCCCATCCTCCAATTCCCTCACATCCTCCAACTACCTCCCATCCTCCCATCCTCCAGCTCCATCCCATCCTCCAGCTCCCTCCCATCCTCCAGCTCCCTCCCATCCTCCAACTCCCCCCCATCCTCCAGCTCTATTCCATCCTCCAGCTCACGCCCACCGTCCATCCTCCTGTTCCATCCCATTCTTCAGCTCCCTCCCATCCTTCAGCNGAGGAGAGGAGGAGAGAGGAGAGGAGAGGAGAGGAGAGGAGAGGAGAGGAGAGGAGAGGGATGAGGAGAGGAGAGGAGAGGAGAGGAGAGGAGAGGAGAGGAGAGCATGGCACCAAGCAGAGTGGTAGAGAGAGGGGAATAATCTGGCTGCTGAACAGAGCAGCTGAGAGGTGGCTTCATGATTTATAGTCTTTGTTGCTCCAGGAGTTTATCCATCTTCTCACTCTGCCACATGCTTCCCAATGCCATCACACACACATTCACACAGTGTGTGTGTGTGTGTGTGTGGTGTGTGTGTGTGTGGTGTGTGTGTGTGTGTGTGTGTGTGTGTTGTGTGTGTGTGTGTGTGTGGTGTGTGTGTGTGTGTGTGTGTGTGTGTGTGTGGTGTGTGTGTGTGTGTGTGTGTGTGTGTTATCATCAAGCCTTCTGCTATTTATTCTTCTGCCTCAATCTAACCTCAGATAAGACCCGAACACTCTTAGAGAACAACCATCATATACCCATTAATCACAAGATATCCAGTTAGATTATTCACAAGATACCCATTTAGATTATTCACAAGATACCCAGTTAGATTATTCACAAGATACCCAGTTAGATTATTCACAAGATACCCAGTTATGTTATTCACAAGATACCCAGTTATATTATTCACAAGATACCCAGTTATATTATTCACAAGATACCCAGTTAGATTATTCACAAGATACCCAGTTATGTTATTCACAAGATATCCAGTTATATTATTCACAAGATACCCAGTTAGATTATTCACAAGATACCCAGTTAGATTATTCACAAGATACCCAGTTATGTTATTCACAAGATACCCAGTTATATTATTCACAAGATACCCAGTATATTATTCACAAGATACCCAGTTAGATTATTCACAAGATACCCAGTTATATTATTCACAAGAGAGACAGACAGGGAGCTGGTGAGGAGAGAGACAGACAGGGAGCCTGGTGAGGAGAGAGACAGACAGGGGAGAGAGGCAGACAGGGAGCCTGGTGAGGAGAGAGACAGGCAGGGAGGGAGACAGACAGGGAGCCTGGTGAGGAGAGAGACAGACAGGAGCCTGGTGAGGAGAGAGACAGGCAGGGAGGGAGACAGACAGGGAGCCTGTTGAGGAGAGAGACAGACAGGGGAGAGAGACAGACAGGGAGCCTGGTGAGGAGAGAGACAGGCAGGGGGGAGACAGACAGGGAGCCTGGTGAGGAGAGAGACAGACAGGAGCCTGGTGAGGAGAGAGACAGACAGGGAGCCTGGTGAGGAGAGAGACAGACAGGGAGCCTGGTGAGGAGAGAGACAGATGGGAGACTGGTGAGGAGAGAGACAGATAGGGAGCCTGGTGAGGAGAAGGACAGACAGGGAGCCTGATGAGGAGAGAGACAGACAGGGAGCCTGGTGAGGAGAGAGACAGATAGGGAGCCTGGTGAGGAGAGAGACAGATAGGGGAGAGAGGCAGACAGGGAGCCTGGTGAGGAGAGAGACAGGCAGGGAGGGAGACAGACAGGGAGCCTGGTGAGGAGAGAGACAGACAGGAGCCTGGTGAGGAGAGAGACAGGCAGGGAGGGAGACAGACAGGGAGCCTGGTGAGGAGAGAGACAGACAGGGGAGAGAGACAGACAGGGAGCCTGGTGAGGAGAGAGACAGGCAGGGGGGAGACAGACAGGGAGCCTGGTGAGGAGAGAGACAGACAGGAGCCTGGTGAGGAGAGAGACAGACAGGAGCCTGGTGAGGAGAGAGACAGACAGGGAGCCTGGTGAGGAGAGAGACAGATGGGAGACTGGTGAGGAGAGAGACAGATAGGGAGCCTGGTGAGGAGAAGGACAGACAGGGAGCCTGATGAGGAGAGAGACAGACAGGGAGCCTGGTGAGGAGAGAGACAGATAGGGAGCCTGGTGAGGAGAGAGACAGATAGGGGAGGAGGCAGACAGGGAGCCTGGTGAGGAGAGAGACAGGCAGGGAGGGAGACAGACAGGGAGCCTGGTGAGGAGAGAGACAGACAGGAGCCTGGTGAGGAGAGAGACAGGCAGGGAGGGAGACAGACAGGGAGCCTGGTGAGGAGAGAGACAGACAGGGGAGAGAGACAGACAGGGAGCCTGGTGAGGAGAGAGACAGGCAGGGGGGAGACAGACAGGGAGCCTGGTGAGGAGAGAGACAGACAGGAGCCTGGTGAGGAGAGAGACAGACAGGAGCCTGGTGAGGAGAGAGACAGACAGGGAGCCTGGTGAGGAGAGAGACAGACAGGGAGCCTGGTGAGGAGAGAGACAGATGGGAGACTGGTGAGGAGAGAGACAGATAGGGAGCCTGGTGAGGAGAAGGACAGACAGGGAGCCTGATGAGGAGAGAGACAGACAGGGAGCCTGGTGAGGAGAGAGACAGATAGGGAGCCTGGTGAGGAGAGAGACAGATAGGGAGCCTGGTGAGGAGAAGGACAGACAGGAGCCTGGTGAGGAGAGAGACAGACAGGAGCCTGGTGAGGAGAGAGACAGACAGGAGCCTGGTGTCGAGAGAGACAGACAGGGAGCCTGGTGAGGAGAGAGACAGACAGGGAGCCTGGTGAGGAGAGAGACAGACAGGGAGCCTGGTGAGGAGAGAGACAGATGGGAGACTGGTGAGGAGAGAGACAGATAGGGAGCCTGGTGAGGAGAAGGACAGACATGGAGCCTGATGAGGAGAGAGACAGACAGGAGCCTGGTGAGGAGAGAGACAGACAGGAGACTGGTGACGAGAGAGATAGACAGGGAGCCTGGTGAGGAGAGAGACAGATGGGAGACTGGTGAGGAGAGAGACAGACAGGAGACTGGTGAGGAGAGAGACAGACAGGGAGCCTGGTGAGGAGAGAGACAGACAGGGAGCCTGGTGAGGAGAGAGACAGATGGGAGACTGGTGAGGAGAGAGACAGACAGGGAGACTGGTGAGGAGAGAGACAGACAGGGAGCCTGGTGAGGAGAGAGACAGACAGGGAGCCTGGTGAGGAGAGAGACAGACAGACAGGGAGCCTGGTGAGGAGAGAGACACACAGGAGCCTGGTGAGGAGAGAGAGAGACAGACAGGGAGCCTGGTGAGGAGAGAGAGAGACAGACAGGCGAGAGAGACAGACGGGAGACTGGTGAGGAGAGAGACAGACAGGGAGCCTGGTGAGGAGAGAGACAGATAGGGAGCCTGGTGAGGAGAGAGACAGATAGGGAGCTTGGTGAGGAGAAGGACAGACAGGGAGCCTGATGAGGAGAGAGACAGACAGGAGCCTGGTGAGGAGAGAGACAGACAGGGGAGAGAGACAGACAGGGAGCCTGGTGAGGAGAGAGACAGGCAGGGAGGGAGACAGACAGGGAGCCTGGTGAGGAGAGAGACAGACAGGGAGCCTGGTGAGGAGAGAGACAGACAGGGAGCCTGGTGAGGAGAGAGACAGACAGGAGCCTGGTGAGGAGAGAGACAGACAGGAGCCTGGTGAGGAGAGAGACAGATAGGGAGCCTGATGAGGAGAGAGACAGACAGGAGCCTGGTGAGGAGAGAGACAGACAGGGAGGGAGAAAGGGAGGCCTGATGAGAGGTGAACAGAGGTGTGTTTGTGTCTCCTGTAGACAGACGTATAATCAACAGCAGCATCAGGCACTACAAACCCCTTTCATCCACCCTCCTCTCCCACCCACCATCCGTTTTCCAAGCCTCCTGCGATCAGAAGTAGTGATGTTGTCCCTTTAGCAGCAGAAACAAATACTGTCTCCTGTCCACCGCTGTCTGCTAGCTAACTTCCTGCAGGTTTGTGGTTTATTCATTCTGTACATGATCACAACATGCCCCTTCATAAATAAGAGTAAATGGTGATAAGCACACACACATAAGCGTTCACACACACACACACACACACATAAGCGTTCACACACACACACATAAGCATGCACACACACACATAAGCATGCACACACACACACACACACACATAAGCGTTCACACACACACATAAGCATGCACACACACACATAAGCCTGCACACACACACACACACACACACACACACACACACACACACACACACACACATAAGCCTGCACACACACACACACACATAGGCATGCACACACACAGTCTAAACAAGAGTAAACGGTGCTAAGCAGCCAAGTGGGAATGAAAATACAGAATCAAATACATTATTTATCCTCTTACTCTCGCTATGGTATGTTCTGACTCCCCCATCCTGATAACTCTATGGTATGTTCTGACTCCCCCATCCTGGTAACTCTATGGTATGTTCTGACTCTCTCATCCTGGTAACTCTATGGTATGTTCTGACTCCCCCATCCTGATAACTCTATGGTATGTTCTGACTCCCCCATCCTGATAACTCTATGGTATGTTCTGACTCTCCCATCCTGATAACTCTATGGAATGTTCTGACTCCCCCATCCTGGTAACTCTATGGTATGTTCTGACTCTCATCCTGATAACTCTATGGTATGTTCTGACTCCCCCATCCTGGTAACTCTATGGTATGTTCTGACTCTCATCCTGATCACATGTTCTGACTCTCCCATCCTGATCACATGTTCTGACTCTCTCATCCTGATCACATGTTCCGACTCTCTCATCCTGATCACATGTTCTGACTCTCCCATCCTTGTATATCTATGGTATGTTCTGACTCTCTCATCCTGATCACATGTTCTGACTCCCCCATCCTGGTAACTCTATGGTATGTTCTGACTCTCATCCTGATAACTCTATGGTATGTTCTGACTCCCCCATCCTGGTAACTCTATGGTATGTTCTGACTCCCCCATCCTGATAACTCTATGGTATGTTCTGACTCCCCCATCCTGATAACTCTATGGTATGTTCTGACACCCCCATCCTGATAACTCTACGGTATGTTCTGACTCTCATCCTGATAACTCTATGGTATGTTCTGACTCCCCCATCCTGATAACTCTATGGTATGATCTGACTCTCATCCTGATAACTCTATGGTTGTTCTGACTCTCCCATCCTGATAACTCTATGGTATGTTCTGACTCCCTCATCCTGATAACTCTATGGTATGTTCTGACTCTCATCCTGATAACTCTATGGTATGTTCTGACTCCCATCCTGATAACTCTATGGTATGTTCTGACTCCCCCATCCTGATTACTCTATGGTATGTTCTGACTCCCCCATCCTGGTAACTCTATGGTATGTTCTGACTCTCTCATCATGATAACTCTATGGTATGTTCTGACTCTCATCCTGATCACATGTTCTGACTCTCCCATCCTGATCACATGTTCTGACTCTCTCATCCTGATCACATGTTCCGACTCTCTCATCCTGATCACATGTTCTGACTCTCTCATCCTGATCACATGTTCTGACTCTCCCATCCTTGTATATCTATGGTATGTTCTGACTCTCTCATCCTGATCACATGTTCTGACTCCCCCATCCTGGTAACTCTATGGTATATTCTGACTCTCTCATCCTGATAACTCTATGGTATGTTCTGACTCTCATCCTGATAACTCTATGGTATGTTCTGACTCCCCCATCCTGGTAACTCTATGGTATGATCTGACTCTCATCCTGATAACTCTATGGTTGTTCTGACTCTCCCATCCTGATAACTCTATGGTATGTTCTGACTCCCTCATCCTGATAACTATATGGTATGTTCTGACTCTCATCCTGATAACTCTATGGTATGTTCTGACTCCCATCCTGATAACTCTATGGTATGTTCTGACTCCCCCATCCTGATTACTCTATGGTATGTTCTGACTCCCCCATCCTGTTAACTCTATGGTATGTTCTGACTCTCTCATCATGATAACTCTATGGTATGTTCTGACTCTCATCCTGATCACATGTTCTGACTCTCCCATCCTGATCACATGTTCTGACTCTCTCATCCTGATCACATGTTCCGACTCTCTCATCCTGATCACATGTTCTGACTCTCTCATCCTGATCACATGTTCTGACTCTCCCATCCTTGTATATCTATGGTATGTTCTGACTCTCATCCTGATAACTCTATGGTATGTTCTGACTCCCCCATCCTGGTAACTCTATGGTATGTTCTGACTCCCCCATCCTGATAACTCTATGGTATGTTCTGACTCCCCCATCCTGATAACTCTATGGTATGTTCTGACACCCCCATCCTGATAACTCTACGGTATGTTCTGACTCTCATCCTGATAACTCTATGGTATGTTCTGACTCCCCCATCCTGATAACTCTATGGTATGATCTGACTCTCATCCTGATAACTCTATGGTTGTTCTGACTCTCCCATCCTGATAACTCTATGGTATGTTCTGACTCCCTCATCCTGATAACTCTATGGTATGTTCTGACTCCCATCCTGATAACTATATGGTATGTTCTGACTCCCCCATCCTGATAACTCTATGGTATGTTCTGACTCCCCCATCCTTGTAACTCTATGGTATGTTCTGACTCTCTCATCCTGATAACTATATGGTATGTTCTGACTCCCCCATCCTGATAACTCTATGGTATGTTCTGACTCCCCCATCCTGGTAACTATATGGTATGTTCTGACTCCCCCATCCTGATAACTCTATGGTATGTTCTGACTCTCTCATCCTGATCACATGTTCTGACTCCCATCCTGATAACTCTATGGTATGTTCTGACTCCATGATTTTTCAGAAAGTCGGGGTGGTGGGGAGAGTATCACATCGGAGACGGTTGTGTGTCCGTCTGTCCTCAGTAAGCTGTAGTCTGTCTTTCCTCTGCCCGTTGCCCAGCAACCATGAAATGTGCTGAGCCTCTCCCATTCTCTCTCTTATGTATCAGATAGTATGATGAGGCAGGTAGGCCCCTCTCTCTCTGATGTATCAGATAGTATGATGAAGCAGGTAGGCCCCTCCCTCTCTCTCTCTGATGTATCAGATAGTATGATGAAGCAGGTAGGCCCCTCCCTCTCTCTCTCTGATGTATCAGATAGTATGATGAAGCAGGTAGGCCCCTCCCTCTCTCTCTCTGATGTATCAGATAGTATGATGAGGCAGGTAGGCCCCTCCCTCTCTCTCTCTGATGTATCAGATAGTATGATGATGCAGGTAGGCCCCTCCCTCTCTGATGTATCAGATAGTATGATGAGGCAGGTAGGCCCCTCCCCCTCTCTCTCTGATGTATCAGATAGTATGATGATGCAGGTAGGCCCCTCCCTCTCTGATGTATCAGATAGTAAGATGAGGCAGGTAGGCCCCTCCCTCTCTGATGTATCAGATAGTATGATGAAGCAGGTAGGCCCCTCCCTCTCCCTCTCTGATGTATCAGATAGTAAGATGAGGCAGGTGTAACAAAAAAAACTTAACACACAACCAACCACATCCCCTCATCACAGTCTGTCTGTAACACACACACACACACCATAACACACACCCAACCACATCCCCTCATCACAGTCTGTCTGTAACACACACACACACCATAACACACACCATAACAGAGTGATTTGGGGGGTTGTGACCCTAGCCAGGGTGAGGTGGGGGGTCGTGAGCCTAGCCAGGGTGAGGTGGGGGGGTCATGACCCTAGCCAGAGTGAGGTGGGGGGTCGTGACCCTAGCCAGGGTGAGGTGGGGGGTCGTGAGCCTAGCCAGGGTGAGGTGGGGGGGTCATGACCCGAGCCAGGGTGAGGTGGGGGTCGTGACCCTAGCCAGGGTGAGGTGGGGGGTCATGACCCTAGCCAGGGTGAGGTGCGGGGGGGGTCGTGACCCGAGCCAGGGTGAGTTGGGGGGTTCGTGACCCTAGCCAGGGTGAGTTGGGGGGTCATGACCCTAGCCAGAGTGAGGTGGGGGTCGTGAGCCTAGCCAGGGTGAGGTGGGGGGTTGTGACCCTAGCCAGGGTGAGGTGGTGGGTCGTGACCCTAGCCAGGGTGAGGTGGGGGGGTCGTGACCCTAACCAAGTGCCTTATTTTAAACCACTGTGGAAAACTACAAAGAAGATCTGAGAGCCAGAGAGACAAAGAGGTCCCAAAACGCATCCATGTTGAGGAAAGGATTTTATGGGGAAGAGAGGAAAGGGTAATCACCTTCTTCCTCTTTCAGGAGGACAAACAACACAATGTACTACCCAGCTAACCAGAACTAGGATACAATCAAATGACTTTTAAATAGATTTTATACCACTGTGTACAAGAGAAAGGATAAAATCTCTGGTAATCAAATCAAGGAGAGACATCTGCTAATGTAAAGTGTGAAAACAAACGCGTTAAGTTATTAAGAGAGGATAAATTCTCTCCATGACCAGAACAACAACATTCTCCTCTCAAACTGTTGAACATTAAGTAGTGAGCCCACACACAAACACACACACACACACAGAGAGAAATGCATTCCCATGGTGCAGCTGTTCAGTTCTAGTAAACACCGAACTTGGACCATGAGTAGGCAGACAGATAGAACACCACATAACATACCAAGCCTCTACACGTGACGCAGCCAGACAAGCCAACGTAGAAAACACTGGATTATAATCCTGTAGAAAACACTGGATTATAATCCTGTAGAAGACACTGGATTATAATCCTGTAGAAAACACTGGATTATAATCCTGTAGATGACACTGGATTATAATCCTGTAGAAGACACTGGATTATAATCCTGTAGATGACACTGGATTATAATCCTGTAGAAAACACTGGATTATAATCCTGTAGAAGACACTGGATTATAATCCTGTAGATGACACTGGATTATAATCCTGTAAAAGGCACTGGATTATAATCCTGTAGATGACACAGGATTATAATCCTGTAGAAGACACTGTATTATAATCCTGTAGAAAACACTGGATTATAATCCTGTAGAAGACACTGGATTATAATCCTGTAGAAAACACTGGATTATAATCCTGTAAAAGGCACTGGATTATAATCCTGTAGAAGACACTGGATTATAATCCTGTAGAAGAC
Source organism: Oncorhynchus kisutch (assembly GCF_002021735.2). Taxonomy (NCBI): domain Eukaryota; kingdom Metazoa; phylum Chordata; class Actinopteri; order Salmoniformes; family Salmonidae; genus Oncorhynchus; species Oncorhynchus kisutch. Next base: position 79,159,600 of record NC_034175.2, on the reverse strand, counting down.
ACTGGATTATAATCCTGTAGAAAACACTGGATTATAATCCTGTAGAAGACACTGGATTATAATCCTGTAGAAAACACTCGATTATAATCCTGTAGAAGACACTGGATTATAATCCTGTAGAAAACACTGGATTATAATCCTGTAGAAGACACTGGATTATAATCCTGTAGAAAACACTGGATTATAATCCTGTAGAAAACACTGGATTATAATCCTGTAGAAAACACTGGATTATAATCCTGTAGATAACACTGGATTATAATCCTGTAGAAAACACTGGATTATAATCCTGTAGAAGACACTGGATTATAATCCTGTAGATGACACTGGATTATAATCCTGTAAAAGGCACTGACTGATTAATTTTTGTTTATTTTATTGAACCTTTCTTTAACTAGTCAGTTAAGAACAGATTCTTATTTACAATGATGGCCTACCAGAAGGCAAAAGGCCTCCTGCGGGGGACGGGGCCTGGGATTAAATATATAAACATTTAAATATAGGACAAAACACACATCACGACAAGACAGACATCACAACACTACATAAAGAGAGACCTAAGACGACAACATAGCAAGGCAGCAACACATGACAACGCAGCATGGTAGCAACACATGACAACGCAGCATGGTAGCAACACATGACAACGCAGCATGGTAGCAGAACAGCATGACAACAAAATGGTAGCAACACAACATAACAACAACATGGTAGCAACACAAGATGGGAGCAACACAACATAACAACAACATGGTAGCAACACAACATGGCATCAGCACAACATGGTACAAACATTATTAGGCACAGACAACAGGACAAAGGTCAAGAAGGTAGAGATAACAACACATCACACAAAGCAGACACAACTGTCAGTAAGAGTGTCCATGATTGAGTCTTTGAATGAAGAGATGGAGATTAAACTGCCCAGTTTGAGTGTTTGTTGCAGCTCGTTCCAGTCGCTTGCTGCAGTGAACTGAAAAGGGGTACGACCCAGGGATGTTTTTACCTTGGGGACCTTTAACAGAATGTGACTGGCAGAATGGGTGTTGTATGTGGAGGACGAGGGCTGCAGTAGATATCTCAGATAGGGGGAGTGAGGCCTAAGAGGGTTTTATAAATAAGCATCAACCAGTGGGTCTTGCGACGGGTATACAGAGATGACCAGTTTACAGAGGAGTATAGAGTGCAGTGATGTGTCCTATAAGGAGCATTGGTGGCAAATCTGATGGCCGAGTGGTAAAGGACATCTAGCCGCCCGAGAGCACCCTTAGCTGCCGGTCTATAAATGATGTCTCTGTAAGAATGTGTTCTTAACTGACTTGCCTGGTTAAATAAAGGTAAAATAAAATAAAATAAATAAATCTAGCATGGGTAGGATGGTCATCTGAATCAGGGTTAGTTTGGCAGCCGAGGTGAAAGAGGAGCGATTACGATAGAGGAAACCAAGTCTAGATTTAACCTTAGCCTGCAGCTTTGATATGTGCTGAGAGAAGGACAATGTACCATCTAGCCATACTCCCAAGTACGTGTATGTGTTGACTACCTCAAGCTCTAAACCCTCAGAGGTAGTAATCACACAGGTGGGGAGAGGGGCATTCTTCTTACCAAACCACATGACCTTTGTTTTGGAGGTGTTCAGAACAAGGTTTAGGACAGAGAAAGCTTGTTGGACACTAAGAAAGCTTTGTTGTAGAGCATTTAACACAAAATCCAGGGAGGGACCAGCTGAGTATAAGACTGTATCATCTGCATGTAAATGGATGAGAGAGCTTCCTACTGCCTGAACTATGTAGGAAGCTCTCTCTGTCTGTAGTTCTGTAATTGACTAGCAGTAGCCAATCATTGTTTCCACTTCCATAGTGAGAGGATATGTCAACTGATCATTAGCAAAAGGTTTATTTACCCATATGAGATACCCTGGCTGAATCAGAGAGAACGCCTCTCTCTCTCTTTCTCTCTCTCTCTTTCCCTTTCTCTCTCTCTCTCTCTCTCTCTCTCTCTCTTTCTCTCTCTCTCTTTCCCTTTCTCTCTCTCTCTCTCTTTCTCTCTCTCTCTCTCTGTCTCTCTCTCTTTCTCTCTCTCTGTCTCTCTCACACACACACACACACACACACACACACACACACACACACACACACACACACACACACACACACACACACACACACACACACACACACACACAGCATTCAGTCTCGTCAAGTTGTTTAATTTGTCTAGCTCTTCATATCGGTATAAATTAAGGAAGGAGAGCAGCACACCAGGCTAAACTAATGGTTTTCTTCCCAGAAAGAGCTACTGATATCTGGCTACTGTTCCAGATGCCCTGAGGCGTCACACTGATTTAGTTCAAAGCCGTTCCTCTTGAAAATAAGGTAATAGCTTAACGGTAGGGTTATATACCTTCCAACACCCCTGGTAAAGAAAATGTTTCTCCAAACATGATGAATGGATTATGATGGATAAAATGTGTGTGTTATTACCATGTTATTACTATGATATAAAGGTCAATTCATTATAAAGTGTATCTAATGGAAAAAGATAAGATAGTGAAGTATTTTAATAACTGTAGCATGATCAACATTGCATTGTGTTATTATAATGTTATTACTATTGTACGATATATGGTCAATGTACTAACTATATATATATTAATTTGGTTTTAGCGCAAAAATATATATATATACCTTTGAAATATGTTTGAGATTATTTAGAAAACAACATGTCATTCGATTTTGAAGAGACGGGATCCGTGAAATCCAATAGACAAGAAAAAACAGAAGTCTTCCTCACAAATGTTTAGGCTGCTTAGTTTTCAGGGTCTGTCTACACCGTCCCTGTCATGGAGCTCAACACCGTACTAATCTCTGTCAAGGTACTCCAGCCTCTACATTCGGCTCTCAAGAGAAACATTGAACATAAAGTCGATCCGTTTCAAATGGCCAAAAAAAACAAGCACCGGTTCAAGTGAAAGGCTGACTACCTTCACGCAACTTTAAAGACGTTTTCTTCCCGCTGTAGGCTACGTCGTGAAACAGACGCAAATCATGTTCTGATTTCCTAGAAACAAACTATCATTTGACAGCAATCAATTGAAACAATGCCTACGCATTTTAGCCACAAGCTATATGGATTGTTAGGAGATAAAACAGGCTCCCGAGGGGTAACGCTGTAGCAAGCCTATACATGATTATGATAAATAACATAGGAATCATGTCAATATTGGAAACATAAACCATTAGGTTTACACTAAACAGACTGGAATAAATTACATTTAAAGTGAACATCTAAACACAAATCATTAGACCAAGACAGTCAAATTAAATATATAATCAATATATAATCAATATATAATCAAAGGTTAATCTGACGATTAAGAACGTGTTGGATTTGTATTATCCTACTAAATTATAACAAAGCTTGTTTGTGTAGATTGGCCTCTATGTCAAGCTAACCCGTTGACTGTTCGTATCTAAACACTCACAGTGAACATTTAGAATTTCAACAGACGCCCTGATGATACCAGAACACAATACATTGTTTCTAAATCCCTCACTACACTAAAACATTTGTATTATAATCTCAGTGAAATATTGGCCATATTGCTATTGTAGGTGAAACGTTATTTCACTTTTTTTTTTAAATCGTAAGACTTCCAGCAGCCCCGACTCCCCCCAGAGAACTAAACCGGCTCCCGATGACGCCCGCGGCGCTAGGAATTACCTTCCCTAAAGAGAACTGCCGCGGCGGTCTCTACGCACGTCGAGTCCCGCTGACAGTTCCAACGTTTAAAACACACAACAGATTCTGTCACTACATGTCGTTGAGTAATTGACTGTCTGTGAGGTATAAAAACCTCATTTTGAACTTGATAAATTAAAACATATGCTGAAAGACCGAACGAGATTTCAATCAATATCTAAATAAAATAGGAAAGACTAGTTCGGGAAGACTAGACTAGGGAAAACCACTGTTCTCTTCTTATTTTCCGAAGGCTTTATAAGGAAATATAATGATGTATTTATAATGGGCAATATTTTGCTGAAGCAAAGCGGTTCAAAGTCATATTTCAAATGCACATAACCCAATTGTGAGAACAGCCGTTGTAGGGCTGCGAACGGACTCGCTCCATAAAAACACGTACCTTCTTCACCGATAACTACTTGTGGTAAGCAAACCGCCAGTAAACATCCACACAGCCACGTTAATATATCCATGTTGCTGGGTGAAGTTTTAGTCTCCCGATCTTGGAGAGAAGAACTCGCAGTAAAAGTCCTCCTCGTACCTTTCCAAACTGTTTTCTCCACTCACGCGTCTCCACCAAGAAAGGGTCTAGGGTCTGTCTGTGGTCGGGGTTCTCCACAACGGCGATTTCCACCTTATTTTGTTTCCTCTTTTTAAAAAAAGTAATATTTTTCCCAGGTTATTTCAATTCAATAATTGAATAGATTCAAAACCATTCTACCCCGCCACAAGAATTTTTTTTAAATAGAACATAAATATCACCCAGAGGATCTTCTATTCCAACGAAATAAAGCACTAGACAAAATGCAGCTAAAACTAAATCATCTGTATGAATTCAGAAGGTCCGTAGCGGTTTTAGTCCACTGATTTGACGCGTTCCGTGAGCTCATATATGAAGTGAGTTGTTTTTCTTTTTGGCTGCCTCGAAATCCAGTGACAACATATGTCCTTATCTTTCCTTTGACTTTCTCCCTCCGGTACATTTACTTGTCCAAAACACCCCCCCACCCACCCGCCCCCCCACCCCCCAAAAAATAATCACAATCTAAACGAAACAGTCCAACTGTCCAAGGCTAGTGCGTAAAACCGTTCTTCCATACAGCACTCATCAAAAACGTTATTTTTTTGCCGTTAGAAACACCCTTTATTCTATAATCTATAAGTAACACTCTACTCTGTCTCTCCCGCGGTCCCCGCTCGTAGCTCCTTCCTCTACTCTGTCTCTCCCGCGGTCCCCGCTCGTAGCTCCTTCCTCTACTCTGTCTCTCCCGCAGTCCCCGCTCGTAGCTCCTTCCTCTACTCTGTCTCTCCCGCGGTCCCCGCTCGTAGCTCCTTCCTCTACTCTGCTCGGAGTATTCTGTCCGAGTTTGAAGGCTCGGTTTTCCAGCAGCGCTGAGAGAGCAGCCAAGCCAGGCAGGCAGCATGTGTATGTAATAGCGTTAGAACGGAGCAGCTATCACATTACAGTCAGCACCTCGACCCGCCTCCTCACAGCCGCTGATTAAAGAGGACCACTCACTGCCTGCTGGAGCTCTTTCTTTCTTTCATTTATAAAAAGACAGTTACGGAAGGAAAAACAGAAGCGGAGCAAACACAGCCCCAAGCTCATGAAATGACATGTTAGTGGCGTATATAGGCTACAGTTACCACAGGCTGGCAGGCGTAATTATTATTTATGGAGAGAACTGGACAGGACTCCTGTGTGCTTAGATGTAAACTATTGGTATTCTTAGGCAATATGAACAAGCATTATACAGTCATTTAGTTACCATCATATTCTGAGAATAATCTATTTATACCATGTCATTGCTGAATACTAATTTCTAATTGGCTTGAGGTGCATTTCCCTGTAACGCACCTGTAACGGTAACGACCTGTAACGGTATAATTGTAACGCGCTGTAACGCTATAATTGTAACGCGCTGTAACGCTATAATTGTAACGCGCTGTAACGCTATAATTGTAACACGCTGTAACGCTATAATTGTAACGCGCTGTAATGCTATCATTCAATTCAATCTAATATGTTCTATTTCTGAGCTGCTTTTGAAAGGAAGCGCGTCATGGAATACACCTTCCACGTGGTTCATTATTTTCCTTAGGATGCATAGTCCCTCGTTGATTTTCCCTAACGTAAGGAAAATATGGAGATAGATTGATGTCAGCAAAAGGCCAGGCATGCAGAATGCATCCCTTAATGTTAATGACAAGTTGTGAGTTTACAAAGTCATTCAAAGTACATTTCCACCAGTTTTCCACACGGGAAATACCTTTCGGAGTGCAAACCATTTGACTTATTGACAGTACAGTTGTGTGTAACTGTACTCTGAAAATGCTGCCAGGCAGTGGAATGGTAATATGGTAATGTGTAGCTGACCCAGGCTAAATGCAACATTCACTTGACAGCAAGCTATGTAGAGTAGTGTTTTAACAAGGGCACAAGGTTCAAGTGTCTGAATAATCAAAACTAAGGAGGAAAAACAGAATATATATATATATATATATATATATATATACACACAAACCATGTCATGAAGTATAAGAAAAGGTTCAAATG
>NC_034175.2:79120799-79148299 GCF_002021735.2 Oncorhynchus kisutch | reverse complement strand
GTTTTAGCCACCTAGCTAACGTTAGTCTTAGCAACCTAGCCACCTAGCTAACGTTAGTGTTAGCAACCTAGCCACCTAGCTAACGTTAGTGTTAGCAACCTAGCCACCTAGCTAACATTAGTGTTAGCAACCTAGCCACCTAGCTAACATTAGTGTTAACAACCTAGCCACCTAGCTAACGTTAGTGTTAGCAACCTAGCCACCTAGCTAACGTTAGTGTTAGCAACCTAGCTACCTAGCTAATGTTAGGCACAACAAATTGCAACATATAATAACAATTGTAATTTGTAACATACTATATCATACGAAATGACTGATGGACAGCCACAAAGTTTATACACTGCTCAAAAAAATAAAGGGAACACTAAAATAACACATCCTAGTTCTGAATGAATGAAATATTCTTATTAAATACTTTTTTCATTACATAGTTGAATGTGCTGACAACAAAATCACACAAAAATGATCAATGGAAATCAAATGTATCAGGTCTGGATGTGGAGTCACATTCAAAATTAAAGTGGAAAACCACACTACAGGCTGATCCAACTTTGATGTAATGTCCTTAAAACAAGTCAAAATGAGGCTCTGTAGTGTGTGTGGCCTCCACGTGCCTGTATGACCTCCCTACAACCTCCCTACAACGCCTGGGTATGCTCCTCCTGATGAGCCAACTCCTGGACAGTCTGTGGTGCAATGTGGCGTTGGTGGATGGAGCGAGACATGATGTCCCAGATGTGCTCAATTGGATTCAGGTCTGGGGAACGGGCGGGCCAGTCCATAGCTTCAATGCCTTCCTCTTGCAGGAACTGCTGACACACTCCAGCCACATGAGGTCGAGCATTGTCTTGCATTAGGAGGAACCCAGGGCCAACCGCACCAGCATATGGTCTCACAAGGGGTCTGAGGATCTCATCTCGGTACCTAATGGCAGTCAGGCTACCTCTGGCGAGCACATGGAGGGCTGTGCGGCCCCCCAAAGAAATGCCACCCCACACCATGACTGACCCACCGCCAAACCGGTCATGCTGGAGGATGTTGCAGGCAGCAGCACGCTCTCCACGGTGTCGCCAGACTCTGTCACGTCTGTCACATGTGCTCAGTGTGAACCTGCTTTCATCTGTGAAGAGCACAGGGCACCAGTGGCGAATTTCCCAATCTTGGTGTTCTCTGGCAAATGCCAAACGTCCTGCACGGTGTTGGGCTGTAAGCACAACCCCCACCTGTGGACGTCAGGCCCTCATACCACCCTCATGGAGTCTGTTTCTGACCGTTTGAGCAGACACGCACATTTGTGGCCTGCTGGAGGTCATTTTGCAGGGCTCTGGCAGTGCTCCTCCTGCTCCTCCTTGCACAAAGGCGGAGGCAGCGGTCCTGCTGCTGGGTTGTTGCCCTCCTACGGCCTCCTCCACGTCTCCTGATGTACTGGCCTGGTAGCGCCTCCATGCTCTGGACACTACGCTGACAGACACAGCAAACCTTCTTGCCACAGCTCGCATTGATGTGCCATCCTGGATGAGCTGCACTACCTGAGCCACTTGTGTGGGTTGTAGACTCCGTCTCATGCTACCACTAGAGTGAAAGCACCGCCAGCATTCAAAAGTGACCAAAACATCAGCCAGGAAGCATAGGAACTGAGAAGTGGTCTGTGGTCCCCACCTGCAGAACCACTCCTTTATTGGGGGTGTCTTGCTAATTGCCTATAATTTTCCATTTGCACAACAGCATGTGAAATTTATTGTCAATCAGCGTTGCTTCCTAAGTGGACAGTTTGATTTCACAGAAGTGTGATTGACTTGGAGTTACATTGTGTTGTTTAAGTGTTCCCTTTATTTTTTTGAGCAGTGTACATAGCATACCAAATGTAACATATCAGCATATCATATCATCCCAGCAGAATACCACTGCTTCTGAAGCTAAGCAGGGTTGGTCCTGGTCAGCAGCATACCACCCTGCATACCACTGCTGGCTTGCTTCTGAGGCTAAGCAGGGTTGGTCCTGGTCAGTTCCTCGATGGGAGACCAGATGCTGCTGGAAGTGGTGTTGGAGGGCCAGTAGGAGGCACTCTTTCCTCTGGTCTAAAGAAAATAAATATCCCAATTCCACAGGGCAGATGTTCTGTAGGGTGTTGTCTTTCAGATGGGACCGGTGTCCTGACTCTCTGTGGTCACTAAAGATCCCATGGCACCTCTTGTAGGGGTGTTAACACTGGTGTCCTGGTTAAATTCTCAATCTGTCCCTCATACCATCACGGTCACCTAATCATCCCCAACTGACAATTGGCTTGTTCACCCTCCTCCCCCCTGTAACCATTCCCCAGGTTGTTGCTGTAGATGAGAATGTGTTCTCAGTCAACTTACTGGGTTAAATATATATATATATATATCATACTATTTGGATAATGGACATTTGATAATAGTTTGAGTGTCCTGGATTGTTTACTATGTCCAGGTTAAAAAGCTCCAGAAGATTCCTACATGGTCGCCTATAGCGCTGAACAAAAATATCAACTCAACATGTAAAGTGTTGGTCTCATGTTTCATGAAAAAAATTAAAATAAAAGACACCAGAAATGTTCCATATGCACAAAAAGCTTATTTCTCTCAAATGTTGTGCACACATTTGTTTAGTGAGCATTTCTCCTTTGTCAAGGTAATCCATCCACCTGACAGGTGTGGTATATAAATAAGCTGATTAAACAGCATGATCATTACATAGGTGCACCTGTTGCTGGGGACAGTTAAAGGCCACTCATGATCATTACATAGGTGCACCTGTTGCTGGGGACAGTTAAAGGCCACTCATGATCATTTCATAGGTGCACCTGGTGCTGGGGACAGTTAAAGGCCACTCATGATCATTACATAGGTGCACCTGGTGCTGGGGACAGTAAAAGGCCACTCATGATCATTACATAGGTGCACCTGGTGCTGGGGAAAGTTAAAGGCCACTCATGATCATTACATAGTTGCACCTGGTGCTGGGGACAGTTAAAGGCCACTCATGATCATTACATAGGTGCACCTGGTGCTGGGGAAAGTTAAAGGCCACTCATGATCATTACATAGTTGCACCTGGTGCTGGGGACAGTAAAAGGCCACTCATGATCATTACATAGGTGCACCTGGTGCTGGGGACAGTTAAAGGCCACTCATGATCATTACATAGGTGAACCTGGTGCTGGGGACAGTAAAATGCCACTCATGATCATTACATAGGTGCACCTGGTGCTGGGGACAGCAAAAGGCCACTCATGATCATTACATAGGTGCACCTGGTGCTGGGGACAGTAAAAGGCCACTCATGATCATTACATAGGTGCACCTGGTGCTGGGGACAGTAAAAGGTCACTCATGATCATTACATAGGTGCACCTGGTGCTGGGGACAGTAAATTGCCACTCATGATCATTACAAAGCTGCACCTTTTACTGAGCACAATAGGATGCCTCCAATGTAGTTTTTAGAGAATTTGGCCTAAAATACTTATTTTCCACCATCATTTGCAAATAAATTCATTAAAAATCCTACAATGTGATTTTCTGGATTTTTTTCTTCTCATTTTGTCTGTCATAGTTGAAGGGTACTACCTATGATGACCATTACAGGTCTCTCTCATCTTTTTAAGTGGGAGAACTTGCACAATTGGTGGCTGACTAAATACTTTTTTGCCCCACTGTAAATGGTGATCACACCAGAAACTGACCGTTTTTCTGATCCACGCTGCTACTTTTGTCCAACAGATACATATCTGTATTCCCAGTAATGTGAAATCAAAAGACTACAATTTATTTAAATTGACTGATTTACATATATGAAATGTAACTCAGTAAAATATTTTAAATTGTTGCATGTTGCGTTTATATTTTTGTTCAGTATAGATAGCTATAGTTGTTGCCGTGGAGACAGAACATACAGACAAGAAGACCAGGAAGTGATTAGCAGCTCTTTTTTGTCACCCTACGACTGAGAAAGTTGAGAAAAAGGGGTTTTGGAGTTGAAGGATGGGATAAAACTACACGATTGGCCACACTGATCACATCAAAGCTTCTGAATCCATCCAGCTAGAGAAACCAAACCAACCCTCTCAGGCTTTATAATGACAATACACCACCATCCGTGTGAAGTTGAAATGAGACTTTATTCTGACAGTCCTAGCATTAGCTATCAATCAATCAAATGTATTTATATAGCCCTTCGTACATCAGCTGATATCTCAAAGTGCTGTACAGAAACCCAGCCTAAAACCCCAAACAGCAAGCAATGCAGGTGTAGAAGCACGGTGGCTAGGAAAAACTCCCTAGAAAGGCCAAAACCTAGGAAGAAACCTAGAGAGGAACCAGGCTATGTGGGGTGGCCAGTCCTCTTCTGGCTGTGCCGGGTGGAGATTATAACAGAACATGGCCAAGATGTTCAAATGTTCATAAATGACCAGCATGGTCGTATAATAATAAGGCAGAACAGTTGAAACTGGAGCAGATGGACTGGGGACAGCAAGGAGTCATCACGTCAGGTAGTCCTGGGGCATGGTCCTAGGGCTCAGGTCCTCAGAGAGAGAAAAAAAAAGAGAGAATTAGAGAGAGCATATGTGGGGTGGCCAGTCCTCTTCTGGCTGTGCCGGGTGGAGATTATAACAGAACATGGCCAAGATGTTCAAATGTTCATAAATGACCAGCATGTTCGAATAATAAGAAGGCAGAACAGTTGAAACTGGAGCAGCAGCACGGCCAGGTGGACTGGGGACAGCAAGGAGTCATCATGTCAGGTAATCCTGGGGCATGGTCCTAGGGCTCAGGTCCTCCGAGAGAGAGAAAGAAAGAGAGAAGGAGAGAATTAGAGAACGCACACTTAGATTCACACAGGACACCGAATAGGACAGGAGAAGTACTCCAGATATAACAAACTGACCCTAGCCCCCCGACACATAAACTACTGCAGCATAAATACTGGAGGCTGAGACAGGGCACCACTTCTCTGGGCGCCACTTCTCTGGGCTATGCGTCTAGTGATGCCTTCCTGTGTAACCCTAAACCAGACTCCAACCGGACCCATAACGTTGGCAAGGCTCTCAAATCATTCTCATCCTAGGTGGCATGTCTTCACAGAATGCTCTGTCTGGCGTGACAAAATGGCACCCTATTCCCTATGTAGTGCACTAGTTGTTGTTGTTTTTTAAACCAGGGCCCCAAAGGGAATAAGGTGCCATTTAGAACGCAGGCATCATCATACAGCCTGCCAATCAGAGCTTTGGTTTCACAACACCACCAGGAGGCTCATGTCAGCATCATACAATTATCTCACCTTCTGAAGCAGCAGTCTGCAGCCCTGCCCAGCCCTGCCCTGCCCTACCCTACCATGCCCAGCCCTGGCACTTCTCTGGGCTCTGAAGGCTGTCCTAGAGGCCCCTTCTCTGAGGGCTGTCCTAGATGCCACTTCTCTGGGCTCAGAGGGCTGCCCTAGAGGCCACTTCTCTGGGCTCCGAGGGCTGCCCTAGAAGCCACTTCTCTGGGATCTGAGGGCTGTCCTAGAGGCCACTTCTCTAGGCTCCGAGGGCTGTCCTAGAGGCCACTTCTCTGGGCTCCGAGGGCTGTCCTAGAGGCCACTTCTCTGGGCTCCGAGGGCTGTCCTAGAGGCCACTTCTCTGGGCTCCGAGGGCTGTCCTAGAGGCCACTTCTCTGGGCTCCGAGGGCTGTCCTAGAGGCCACTTCTCTGGGCTCCGAGGGCTGTACTAGAGGCCACTTCTCTAGGCTCTGAGGGCTGTCTTAGAGGCCACTTCACTGGTCTTGAGGTAAGAACTGGAGCCCTGGGGGGTCTGGATGAGTCTCTCCCACCAGGTTCTGTTCATACTTATCTCACCTTCCGAAGCAGCGTTCTTCTGGGGACCTGGGTCAAGGCAGGAGACGGTGGCACCTTCCCTGCAGCTCAGGAAACCGTCCTGGAGAGTGACCCGGATCCTGGAGCGCTGGAGTCTGTGGCTGTTCACAAACCCACCAGGTCTCTGTGTGTCTGTGCATCGCATAACCATGTCCTCACTCACTGACACCATGGGGAGAAACATACACTGACATGGATGTTTCCCAAATTGCACTCTATCCTGTTCACTAGACAGTGCACTAGGGCCTAACTCTTGACCAGAGAAAGTAGTGCACTATATAGGGAACAGGGTGCCATTTCTGACGAACACATCAGAGCTTCACTGATGTGTTCAGCACCACGTGGAGAGATTTCCTGTCTCGTCCCTTAACTCTCTCTACCACCATGTCTCCAACCCCCCCCCCCCCCTCTCTATACCCCTCTTAGCTTAACGTACTCAGACCAACGGCTGGCACCCCCCCACCCCCCAAAAAAAGGGAACCAATAAAAACTCTACCTCCAGCTACTACTACATTCATGTCTGGAGGTATTGAACCAATTAACACTCAGATCCAATTACCTGAGCTAAGCAGGGGGGGGTGGTTCTGGACATGCCTCTGGTGTTCTGGTGCTGGCAGACTGTGGGCAGTGGGATCCTGCACTCATGGCCTCCGGGTCTGGCTCCCAGATCGGATCCCAGGACAGGACACTGGACTATCCTGGCTACATAAATACAATTAATCAAAATGGCCGGGTTGCCTAAAAGGAAAACTTGGTCTGGAATACGTCTGTGTGGAGCTGACTGATGAAAGACAATCTGGACTGGCCTTATTAACCTGACTAATGGAAAAACTGGCCTGGAATCAGTCTGTGTGGAGCTGACTGATGAAAGACAATCTGGACTGGCCTTATAAACCTGACTAATGGAAAACCTGGCCTGGAATCAGTCTGTGTGGAGCTGACTGATGAAAGACAATCTGGACTGGCCTTATTAACCTGACTAATGGAAAACCTGGCCTGGAATACGTCTGTGTGGAGCTGACTGATGAAAGACAATCTGGACTGGCCTTATTAACCTGACTAATGGAAAACGTGGCCTGGAATCAGTCTGTGTGGAGCTGACTGATGAAAGACAATCTGGACTGGCCTTATAAACCTGACTAATGGAAAACCTGGCCTGGAATCAGTCTGTGTGGAGCTGACTGATGAAAGACAATCTGGACTGGCCTTATTAACCTGACTAATGGAAAACCTGGCCTGGGATCAGTCTGTGTGGAGCTGACTGATGAAAGACAATCTGGACTGGCCTTATTAACCTGACTAATGGTGATTATAACCAGGCCCTGAAGAGAAGAGATGAACTGCCCAGGAGATAACCAGCCGGATAGCTAGCCCAACGCCTGCCTGTTGTCAAGGCAGGGCCTACACCATACAATGTGCTGCTATCAGTGTTGACATGGGAGATAAACAACCACAAAAGATACAGTATCTCTCTCTCTCTCTCTCTCTCTCTCTCTCTCTCGTCAGAAATCACACCCACACATTCTTCGACATAGACCTAGAAACGAGAGTTGAGAGAAGAAAAGAGAAAATGAAATAGTCAGTCACATTTCTCCAGAGAATTATAGACTGTACATACCACCCCCCCCCCCCCCCCTCCTCAACTGGGCCTCATCAATAAGCCGGTCTGACCTCTCCTGCAGGCCTCATCAATAAGCCGGTCTGACCTCTCCTGCAGGCCTCATCAATAAGCCGGTCTGACCTCTCCTGCAGGCCTCATCAATAAGCCGGTCTGACCTCTCCTGCAGGCCTCATCAATAAGCCTTTCTGACCTCTCCTGCAGGCCTCATCAATAAGCCGTCTGACCTCTCCTGCAGGCCTCATCAATAAGCCGTCTGACCTCTCCTGCAGGCCTCATCAATAAGCCTTTCTGACCTCTCCTGCAGGCCTCATCAATAAGCCGGTCTGACCTCTCCTGCAGGCCTCATCAATAAGCCGGTCTGACCTCTCCTGCAGGCCTCATCAATAAGCCTTTCTGACCTCTCCTGCAGGCCTCATCAATAAGCCGGTCTGACCTCTCCTGCAGGCCTCATCAATAAGCCGGTCTGACCTCTCCTGCAGGCCTCGTCAATAAGCCGGTCTGACCTCTCCTGCAGGCCTCATCAATAAGTCGGTCTGACCTCTCCTGCAGGCCTCATCAATAAGCCGGTCTGACCTCTCCTGCAGGCCTCATCAATAAGTCGGTCTGACCTCTCCTGCAGGCCTCATCAATAAGCCGGTCTGACCTCTCCTGCAGGCCTCATCAATAAGCCGGTCTGACCTCTCCTGCAGGCCTCATCAATAAGCCGTTCTGACCTCTCCTGCAGGCCTCATCAATAAGCCGGTCTGACCTCTCCTGCAGGCCTCATCAATAAGCCTTTCTGACCTCTCCTGCAGGCCTCATCAATAAGCCGGTCTGACCTCTCCTGCAGGCCTCATCAATAAGCCTTTCTGACCTCTCCTGCAGGCCTCATCAATAAGCCGGTCTGACCTCTCCTGCAGGCCTCATCAATAAGCCTTTCTGACCTCTCCTGCAGGCCTCATCAATAAGCCGGTCTGACCTCTCCTGCAGGCCTCATCAATAAGCCGGTCTGACCTCTCCTGCAGGCCTCATCAATAAGCCGTCTGACCTCTCCTGCAGGCCTCATCAATAAGCCGGTCTGACCTCTCCTGCAGGCCTCATCAATAAGCCTTTCTGACCTCTCCTGCAGGCCTCATCAATAAGCCGTTCTGACCTCTCCTGCAGGCCTCATCAATAAGCCGGTCTGACCTCTCCTGCAGGCCTCATCAATAAGCCGGTCTGACCTCTCCTGCAGGCCTCATCAATAAGCCTTTCTGACCTCTCCTGCAGGCCTCATCAATAAGCCGGTCTGACCTCTCCTGCAGGCCTCATCAATAAGCCGGTCTGACCTCTCCTGCAGGCCTCATCAATAAGCCGGTCTGACCTCTCCTGCAGGCCTCATCAATAAGCCGTCTGACCTCTCCGTATGGGAAGAAACGGTGCAGTGGCATGTCAACGGCACACGAGGATGTTTTGACATCTTCTAACCTGTCAGCACTGATAGATGTATTTTCCCCCAACAAGTGTGTGTGTGTGTCTGTGTGTGTGTGTGTGTGCATGTGTGTGTGTGTGTGTGTGTGTGTGTGTGTGTGTCTGTGCATGTGTGTGTGTGTGTGTGTGTCTGTGTGTGTGTGTGTGTCTGTGTCTGTGTGTGTGTGTGTGTGTGTCTGTGTCTGTGTCTGTGTCTGTGTCTGTGTCTGTGTCTGTGTCTGTGTGTGTGTGTGTCTGTGTCTGTGTGTGTGTGTGTCTGTGCATGTGTGTGTGTGTGTGTCTGTGTGTGTGTGTGTCTGTGTCTGTGTGTGTGTGTGTGTGTGTGTGTGTGTGTGTCTGTGTCTGTGTGTGTGTGTGTGTCTGTGTGTGTGTGTGTGTGTGTGTGTGTGTGTGTGTGTGTCTGTGTGTGTGTGTGTCTGTGTGTGTGTCTGTGTCTGTGTGTGTGTGTCTGTGTGTGTGTGTGTCTGTGTCTGTGTGTGTGTGTGTGTGTGTGTGTGTGTGTGTGTGTGTGTGTGTCTGTGTGTGTGTGTGTTCTATTACTGCCTTCCTTCCTACATCCAGAGAACCACCTGAGTTATTTTCGTATGAACCACCACCCACATTATCCCAACATAATTCTTCCATCTGTTACCGTCCTCTAATCTGCCTCTGACAAGAGGCCCATTCTCAGAGGCCCGGACTCAGAGGCACGCCTCAGAGGGCCGGGTCTCAGAGGCCCATCTCAGAGGCCCAGCCTCAAAGGCCCAGCTTCAGAGGCCCAATCTCAGAGGCCCAGACTCAAAGGCCCAGCCTCAAAGGCCCATCTCAGAGGCCCACGCTCAGAGGCCCATCTCAGAGGCCCACTCTCAGAGGCCCATCTCAGAGGCCCACTCTCAGAGGCCCATCTCAGAGGCCCACTCTCAGAGGCCCATCTCAGAGGCACATCTCAGAGGCCCAATCTCAGAGGCCCAGGCTCAAAGGCCCAGCCTCAAAGGCCCATCTCAGAGGCCCACACTCAGAGGCCCATCTCAGAGGCCCACTCTCAGAGGCCCACTCTCAGAGGCCCATCTCAGAGGCCCAGCCTCAGAGGCCCAGCCTCAAAGGCCCAGCCTCAGAGGCCCATCTCAGAGGCCCACTCTCAGAGGCCCATCTGAGAGGCCCATCTCAGAGGCCCACTCTCAGAGGCCCATCTCAGAGGCCCATCTCAGAGTCCCACTCTCAGAGGCCCATCTCAGAGGCACATCTCAGAGGTCCAATCTCAGAGGCCCAGGCTCAAAGGCCCAGCCTCAAAGGCCCATCTCAGAGGCCCACACTCAGAGGCCCATCTCAGAGGCCCACTCTCAGAGGCCCATCTCAGAGGCCCAGCCTCAAAGGCCCATCTCAGAGGCCCACACTCAGAGGCCCATCTCAGAGGCCCACTCTCAGAGACCCACTCTCAGAGGCCCATCTCAGAGGCACATCTCAGAGGCCCAGGCTCAAAGACCCAGCCTCAAAGGCCCATCTCAGAGGCCCACTCTCAGAGGCCCACTCTCAGAGGCCCAGCTCAGAGGCCCAGCCTCAGAGGCCCAGCCTCAAAGGCCCAGCCTCAGAGGCCCATCTCAGAGGCCCACTCTCAGAGGCCCATCTCAGAGGCCCATCTCAGAGGCCCACTCTCAGAGGCCCATCTCAGAGGCACATCTCAGAGGTCCAATCTCAGAGGCCCAGGCTCAAAGGCCCAGTCTCAAAGGCCCAGCTCAGAGGCCCACACTCAGAGGCCCATCTCAGAGGCCCACTCTCAGAGCCCCACTCTCAGAGGCCCATCTCAGAGGCCCAGCCTCAAAGGCCCATCTCAGAGGCCCACACTCAGAGGCCCATCTCAGAGGCTCACTCTCAGAGACCCACTCTCAGAGGCCCATCTCAGAGGCCCAGCCTCAGAGGCCCATCTCAGAGGCCCAGTCTCAAAGGCCCAGCCTCAAAGGCCCAGCCTCAGAGGCCCATCTCAGAGGCCCATCTCAGAGGCCCATCTCAGAGGCTCAGCCTCAAAGGCCCAGCCTCAGAGGCCAATCTCAGAGGCCCAGCCTCAAAGTCCCAGCCTCAAAGGCACATCTCAGAGCCCCGGGTTTCAGAACAGCAGCTTTGGTTGTTGTTGATATATTTAATGATCGGATGTTTTGCTGCTTAGCCTGCTTCTTTTTTTCCTACTACATTACACTCCATGGACCCTGCTGTCTCCACTGCCAGTGCTGGAACTATTACGACAAATATTATCATTACAGACATTATCATAGACACAACAACACAACCAGCGTCCAGGGATCTTTGTTCCTCCTCCTCATAGTTAGAACCCCCTAGAGCTGATTGACGTACCAGTGTATCAATCTAAGTAACAGGACATAAACATTCCCATAAAAATCTGTCAGTTTCAACTAGAGAGATCCTGTTTTTGTTTTTGTAGCATTGGATGCGTCTCAATCCACCGAATCCACCGATGTCTCACTTCCCGCATCTGCGGTGAAGGTTGCAGAGCTAGAGAGGTGAAGGTTGTAGAGCTAGAGAGGTGAAGGTTGCAGAGCTAGAGAGATAGAGAGGTGAAGGTTGCAGAGCTAGAGAGGTGAAGGTTGTAGAGCTAGGGAGATAGAGAGGTGAAGGTTGTAGAGCTAGAGAGGTGAAGGTTGTAGAGCTAGAGAGGTGAAGGTTGTAGAGCTAGAGAGGTGAAGGTTGTAGAGCTAGAGAGGTGAAGGTTGTAGAGCTAGAGAGGTGAAAGTTGTAGA
Source organism: Oncorhynchus kisutch (assembly GCF_002021735.2). Lineage (NCBI taxonomy): Eukaryota > Metazoa > Chordata > Actinopteri > Salmoniformes > Salmonidae > Oncorhynchus > Oncorhynchus kisutch. The sequence goes on along the minus strand of NC_034175.2, from coordinate 79,136,627 downwards.
GCTAGAGAGGTGAAGGTTGTAGAGCTAGAGAGGTGAAGGTTGTAGAGCTAGAGAGGTGAAGGTTGTAGAGCTAGAGAGGTGAAGGTTGTAGAGCTAGAGAGGTGAAGGTTGTAGAGCTAGAGGGGTGAAGGTTGTAGAGCTAGAGAGGTGAAAGTTGTAGAGTTTGAGAGATGAAGGTTGCAGAGCTAGAGAGGCGAAGGTTGAAGAGCTAGAGAGGTGAAAGTTGCAGAGCTAGAGAGATGAAGGTTGCAGAGCTAGAGAGGCGAAGGTTGCAGAGCTAGAGAGGCGAAGGTTGAAGAGCTAGAGAGGTGAAGGTAGCAGAGCTAGAGAGGTGAAGGTTGAAGAGCTAGAGAGGTGAAAGTTGTAGAGCTAGAGAGGTGAAGGTTGTAGAGCTAGTGAGGTGAAGATTGTAGAGCTAGAGAGGTGAAGGTTGTAGAGCTAGAGAGGTGAAGGTTGTAGAGCTAGACAGGTGAAAATGGTAGAGCTAGAGAGGTGAAAGTTGTAGAGCTAGAGAGGTGAAGGTTGTAGAGCTAGAGAGGTGAAGGTTGTAGAGCTAGAGAGGTGAAGAGAGAGGTATACAGAAGATAGCCCTATTTGGTAAAAGACCCAAGGTAGGGGTGGTATACAGAAGATAGCCCTATTTGGTAAAAGACCAAGTCCATATTATGGCAAGAACAGCTCAAATAAGCAAAGAGAAACGACAGTTCATCATCACTTTAAGACATACGGAACATTTCAAGAACTGTTCAGTCGCAAAAAACATCAAGCGCTGTGATGAAACTGGCTCTCATGAGGACCGCCACAGGAAAGGAAGACCCAGAGTTACCTCTGCTGCAGAGCATATGTTCATTAGAGTTACCTGGCTCTCATGAGGACCGCCACAGGAAAGGAAGACCCAGAGTTACCTCTGCTGCAGAGGATACGTTCATTAGAGTTACCTGGCTCTCATGAGGACCGCCACAGGAAAGGAAGACCCAGAGTTACCTCTGCTGCAGAGGATACGTTCATTAGAGTTACCTGGCTCTCATGAGGACCGCCACAGGAAAGGAAGACCCAGAGTTACCTCTGCTGCAGAGGATACGTTCATTAGAGTTACCTGGCTCTCATGAGGACCGCCACAGGAAAGGAAGACCCAGAGTTACCTCTGCTGCAGAGGATACGTTCATTAGAGTTACCTGGCTCTCATGAGGACCGCCACAGGAAAGGAAGACCCAGAGTTACCTCTGCTGCAGAGGATACGTTCATTAGAGTTACCTGGCTCTCATGAGGACCGCCACAGGAAAGGAAGACCCAGAGTTACCTCTGCTGCAGAGGATAAGTTCATTAGAGTTACCTGTGCTGCAGAGGATATGTTCATTAGAGTTACCAGCCTCAGAATGCAGCCCAAATAAATGCTTAATGGAATTCAAGTAACAGACTTATCTCAACATCAACTGTTCAGAGGAGACTGCGTGAATCAGGCCTTTGTGGTCAAATTGCTGCAAAGAAACCACTACTAAAGGACACCAATAAGAAGAGGATACTTGCTTGGGCCAAGAAACACAAGCAATGGACATTAGACTGGTGGAAATGTGTCCTTTGATCTGACGAGTCCAAATTTGAGATTTTTGGTTCCAACGGCCATGTCTTTGTGAGATGCAGAGTTGGTGAACGGATGATCTCCACATGTTTGGTTCCCACCGTGAAGCATGGAGGAGTGATGGCTCTCAAGTGGCGCAACGCTCTAAGGCACTGCATCTCCGCGCTAGAGGTGTCACTACAGACTACAGACCCTGGTTCCATTCCAGGCTGTATCACAACCGGCCGTCGCACAATTGGCCCAGCGTCGTCCGAGTTTGGCCGGAGTAGGCCGTCACTGTAAATAAGAATTTGTTCTTAACTGACTTGCCTAGTTAAATAAAGATTAAATAAATAAAAAATATAATATGTGTGATGGTGCTTTGCTAGTGACACTGTTGGTGATTTATTTAGAATTCTCGGCACACTTAACCAGCATGGCTACCACAGCATTCTGCAGCGATACGCCATCCCATCTGGTTTGGGCTTAGTGGGACTATCATTTGTTTTTCAACAGGACAATGACCCAACACAACTCCAGGCTGTGTAAGGGCTATTTGACCAAGAAGGAGAGTGATGGAGTGCTGCATCAGATGACCTGGCCTCCACAACCACCCAACCTCAACCCAGTTGAGATGGTTTGCCATTTATGAATGTGTTTCTCAATGCCTTTCTATGGGCTTAGTAGTCATTTTATCAAATCATTTTTTATATATTTTTGGGGGATATCTAAAGGGGTCCTAAAATTCAAAATCAAAAATATACATGACCCATAGTAACCCCATCTTAAAACAATTCCAGCCCTCCCCCTCCCTCCCCCAATGTCTTAGACTATAAAGAAACAATTAAAGATCCGTAGCAGTGTCTGTGTGCAGCTATTACCCTGTAATTTATCTGTATCTGTGTAGAGCCTCTGGACCAGAAGAGATAGACATCTGTCAAGCGACACCACCTCTGGACCAGAAGAGACAGACATCTGTCAAGGGAGACCACCTCTGGACCAGAAGAGAGAGACATCTGCCAAGGGAGACCACCTCTGGACCAGAAGAGATAAACATCTGTCAAGGGACACCACCTCTGGACCAGAAGAGATAAACATCTGTCAAGGGACACCACCTCTGGACCAGAAGAGAGAGACATCTGGCAAGGGAGACCAACTCTGGACCAGAAGAGATAGACATCTGGCAAGAGAGACCACCTCTGGCCCAGAAGAGAGAGACATCTGCCAAGGGGGCCACCTCTGGACCAGAAGAGAGAGACATCTGCCAAGGGAGACCACCTCTGGACCAGAAGAGAAAGACATATGTCAATGGAGACCACCTCTGGACCAGAAGAGATAGACATCTGTCAAGGGAGACCACCTCTGGCCCAGAAGGGGGCAGCTGACTGTTAAGGGACACCACCTCTGGCCCAGAAGGGGGCAGCTGACTGTTAAGGGAGACCACCTCTGGCCCAGAAGGGGGCAGGTGACTGTTAAGGGAGACCACCTCTGGCCCAGAAGGGGGCAGGTGACTGTTAAGGGAGACCACCTCTGGACCAGAAGGGGGCAGGTGACTGTTAAGGGAGACCACCTCTGGACCAGAAGGGGGCAGGTGACTGTTAAGGGAGACCACCTCTGGACCAGAAGGGGGCAGCTGACTGTTAAGGGAGACCACCTCTGGACCAGAAGGGGGCAGGTGACTGTTAAGGGAGACCACCTCTGGACCAGAAGGGGGCAGGTGACTGTTAAGGGAGACCACCTCTGGACCAGAAGGGGGCAGGTGACTGTTAAGGGAGACCACCTCTGGACCAGAAGGGGGCAGGTGACTGTTAAGGGAGACCACCTCTGGACCAGAAGGGGGCAGGTGACTGTTAAGGGAGACCACCTCTGGACCAGAAGGGGGCAGGTGACTGTTAAGGCAGACCACCTCTGGACCAGAAGGGGGCAGCTGACTGTTAAGGGAGACCACCTCTGGACCAGAAGGGGGCAGGTGACTGTTAAGGGAGACCACCTCTGGACCAGAAGGGGGCAGGTGACTGTTAAGGGAGACCACCTCTGGACCAGAAGGGGGCAGGTGACTGTTAAGGGAGACCACCTCTGGACCAGAAGGGGGCAGGTGACTGTTAAGGGAGACCACCTCTGGACCAGAAGGGGGCAGGTGACTGTTAAGGGAGACCACCTCTGGACCAGAAGGGGGCAGGTGACTGTTAAGGGAGACCACCTCTGGACCAGAAGGGGGCAGGTGACTGTTAAGGGAGACCACCTCTGGACCAGAAGGGGGCAGGTGACTGTTAAGGGAGACCACCTCTGGACCAGAAGGGGGCAGGTGACTGTTAAGGGAGACCACCTCTGGACCAGAAGGGGGCAGGTGACTGTTAAGGGAGACCACCTCTGGACCAGAAGGGGGCAGGTGACTGTTAAGGGAGACCACCTCTGGACCAGAAGGGGGCAGGTGACTGTTAAGGGAGACCACCTCTGGACCAGAAGGGGGCAGCTGACTGTTAAGGGAGACCACCTCTGGACCAGAAGGGGGCAGGTGACTGTTAAGGGAGACCACCTCTGGACCAGAAGGGGGCAGGTGACTGTTAAGGGAGACCACCTCTGGACCAGAAGGGGGCAGGTGACTGTTAAGGGAGACCACCTCTGGACCAGAAGGGGGCAGCTGACTGTTAAGGGAGACCACCTCTGGACCAGAAGGGGGCAGGTGACTGTTAAGGGAGACCACCTCTGGACCAGAAGGGGGCAGGTGACTGTTAAGGGAGACCACCTCTGGCCCAGAAGGGGGCAGGTGACTGTTAAGGGAGACCACCTCTGGACCAGAAGGGGCAGGTGACTGTTAAGGGAGACCACCTCTAGACCAGAAGGGGGCAGGTGACTGTTAAGGGAGACCACCTCTGGACCAGAAGGGGGCAGGTGACTGTTAAGGGAGACCACCTCTGGACCAGAAGGGGGCAGGTGACTGTTAAGGGAGACCACCTCTGGACCAGAAGGGGGCAGGTGACTGTTAAGGGAGACCACCTCTGGACCAGAAGGGGGCAGGTGACTGTTAAGGGAGACCACCTCTGGACCAGAAGGGGGCAGGTGACTGTTAAGGGAGACCACCTCTGGACCAGAAGGGGGCAGGTGACTGTTAAGGGAGACCTGAGTCAGAATGAGATGAAACTTGACAAAAAAACGAAATACACAAAAACCTGAACAACAAATAGATGAGGTAAGAAAACAAGGCTAAAGGTTAAGGAGATCTGGTGTTTGAGGCCAGCATATGAAATGTGTGTCACTGTAGATATTTGTGCAATAATTCGTTCTCTGATAAGGTAAGCTATTCATACTGTAACTCTGTAAGTGCCCAATGAAAGGTGTTTAAGATCTTTTTAGAGATGTTATTTAAAGATATTTAAATCATTTGGTCTGGACATATTTTCTCTCTACACTGCCTTGTTTTTCTTCTCCTGTGATGTAAACAGCCTTTGATACAAGCAAAACATGTCTTGTATATTCGTCACGCCACTGTAGCCATCTCTAGCTATTTTTACAAGACTCACTAATTGGTTCTTGTTGTGATTTACTGTATGTAACTAAACTGTCTCTTTATACAGTCTCTGTAAACGTCTCAATACCTTTCTATGACTGATTTGCATAAGGCATACCATTTTTTGAAATGTAAACACAAAAACCCTGAAGTTGCTGACCTGTAACTGAGGGAACACCAAACGGTATGACGATGTCACTAATTATCCCCGACCACAGAGACGAAACGGAACAGAGACAACGGACCTTCCTGTTTATGACTGACTGTAGAATCCATTTCATACACAGGCCGGAATCACACACATTTACACTACGTGGGGGGAGGGGGGGGGGGGGGGGGGGGGGGGGGGATAACATAGAGAAGTAAAAACCCACCTAAAGACCCAGTCATGATTCTTGCATTTTCACCCTATAACCAAAATACAAGTATCGTGTCTGTGTGAATGGTTCTCTGCTTTTTCTAAGGTGAATTCAGTCACGCTTCCATTGTTTAACACCTCCCTCATTTGAAGTGCAACCAGCCCCCCATGGTTTAACACCACCCTCTCACCTCTCACCTCTCACCTCTCCCCCAACTTGCCAGGTACAAAGTGACATGTAGAAAATAAGGCCCTATTCCCACCAGGAGATACGAAGGAGAATCTGAGGAGTAGGGTGGCTAAAGAGAATTCTACTTCTCAGTTTCGCGTGGCATCCTTGTTGTTGTTACCTTTGTGTTGTGGCAACGTGGCATCCTTGTTGTTGTTGTTACCTTTGTGTTGTGGCAACGTGGCATCCTTGTTGTTGTTGTTACCTTTGTGTTGTGGCTACGTGGCATCCTTGTGTTACCTTTGTGTTGTGGCAACGTGGCATCCTAGTGTTACCTTTGTGTTGTGGCAACGTGGCATCCTAGTGTTACCTTTGTGTTGTGGCAACGTGGCATCCTAGTGTTACCTTTGTGTTGTGGCAACGTGGCATCCTTGTTGTTGTTACCTTTGTGTTGTGGCAATGTGGCATCCTAGTGTTACCTTTGTGTTGTGGCAACGTGGCATCCTTGTTGTTGTTACCTTTGTAAGTATCACATTAAGCAGTAAGGAAGAGTTCAACATTTACTGGGGGGGGGGGGGGGGGGGGGGGGGGGGGGGTCCAAAATAACTTAACTTTTTGGTTGTTGCTTTGGGGAGGGTTTTGTGGTTTTTATTGGGCACAGGGGCAAAGAAAGGTAGCTAATTAATGTAGGTTTGTTTTCATTAGCTAGGTATCTAGCTAACGTAACATACCAGTCAGATCAAATCAAATCAAAGTTTGTTTGTCACGTGCGCTGAATACAACAGGTGTAGTAGACCTCACAGTGAAATGCTGAATACAACAGGTGTAGTAGACCTTACAGTGAAATGCTGAATACAACAGGTGTAGTAGACCTTACAGTGAAATGCTGAATACAACAGGTGTAGTAGACCTCACAGTGAAATGCTGAATACAACAGGTGTAGTAGACCTTACAGTGAAATGCTGAATACAACAGGTGTAGTAGACCTTACAGTGAAATGCTGAATACAACAGGTGTAGTAGACCTTACAGTGAAATGCTGAATACAACAGGTGTAGTAGACCTTACAGTGAAATACTGAATACAACAGGTGTAGTAGACCTCACAGTGAAATGCTGAATAAAACAGGTGTAGTGGACCTCACAGTGAAATGCTGAATACAACAGGTGTAGTAGACCTTACAGTGAAATGCTGAATACAACAGGTGTAGTAGACCTTACAGTGAAATGCTGAATACAACAGGTGTAGTAGACCTCACAGTGAAATGCTGAATACAACAGGTGTAGTAGACCTCACAGTGAAATGCTGAATACAACAGGTGTAGTAGACCTTACAGTGAAATACTGAATACAACAGGTGTAGTAGACCTCACAGTGAAATACTGAATACAACAGGTGTAGTAGACCTCACAGTGAAATGCTGAATACAACAGGTGTAGTAGACCTTACAGTGAAATGCTGAATACAACAGGTGTAGTAGACCTTACAGTGAAATGCTGAATACAACAGGTGTAGTAGACCTTACAGTGAAATGCTGAATACAACAGGTGTAGTAGACCTCACAGTGAAATGCTGAATACAACAGGTGTAGTAGACCTTACAGTGAAATGCTGAATACAACAGGTGTAGTAGACCTTACAGTGAAATGCTGAATACAACAGGTGTAGGACCTTACAGTGAAATGCTGAATACAACAGGTGTAGTAGACCTTACAGTGAAATGCTGAATACAACAGGTGTAGTAGACCTCACAGTGAAATGCTGAATACAACAGGTGTAGTAGACCTTACAGTGAAATGCTGAATACAACAGGTGTAGTAGACCTTACAGTGAAATGCTGAATACAACAGGTGTAGTAGACCTCACAGTGACATGCTGAATACAACAGGTGTAGTGGACCTCACAGTGAAATGCTGAATACAACAGGTGTAGTAGACCTTACAGTGAAATGCTGAATACAACAGGTGTAGTAGACCTTACAGTGAAATGCTGAATACAACAGGTGTAGTAGACCTCACAGTGAAATGCTGAATACAACAGGTGTAGTAGACCTCACAGTGAAATGCTGAATACAGCAGGTGTAGTAGACCTTACAGTGAAATACTGAATACAACAGGTGTAGTAGACCTCACAGTGAAATGCTGAATATAACAGGTGTTGACCTGAAATGTTTCCTTACAGGCTCTAACCAACAGTACAAAAAAGGTGTTCGGTGAACAATAGGTGAACAATAGGTGAACAATGGGTAGATAAATAAATAAAACAACACTAAGATACTTATTTTCCTAATCCACCATAATTTTGCCCCACTGTATATACAGTAGAGAGGCTATATACAGTAGTGAGGCTATATACAGTAGTGAGGCTATATACAGTAGTGAGGCTATATACAGTAGTGAGGCTATATACAGTAGAGAGGCTATATACAGTAGAGAGAATATACAGTAGAGAGGCTATATACAGTAGAGAGAATATACAGTAGAGAGGCTATATACAGTAGAGAGGCTATATACAGTAGAGAGGCTGTATACAGTAGAGAGGCTATATACAGTAGTGAGGATATATACAGTAGTGAGGCTATATACAGTAGAGAGGCTATATACAGTAGAGGGGCTATATACAGTAGAGAGGCTATATACAGTAGAGAGGCTATATACAGTAGGGAGGCTATATACAATAGAGAGGCTATATACAGTAGAGAGGCTATAACAGTAGAGAGGCTATATACAGTAGAGAGTATATACAGTAGTGAGGCTATATACAGTAGAGAGGCTGTATACAGTAGAGAGGCTATATACAGTAGTGAGGTTATGTACAGTAGAGAGGCTATATACAGTAGAGAGGCTATATACAGTAGAGAAGCTATATACAGTAGAGAGTATATACAGTAGTGTGGCTACATACAGTAGAGAGGCTACATACAGTAGAGAGGCTACATACAGACACCTGTCAATCAGGCTGATTGAGGTCATCTGTACATGTAGATATGGTTAAAGTGACTATGCATATGAGGAACAGAGAGTAGCAGTAGCATAAAAGAGGGGTTGGTGGGTGGCAGGACACAATGCAGATAGCCCGGTTAGTCAATGTGCGGGAGCACTGGTTGTTCGTGCTGATTGAGGTAGTATGTACATGAAGGTATAGTTAAAGTGAATATAAAAGAGGGGTGGGGGGGACACACACACAATGCAAATAGTCCGGGTAGCCATTTCATTACCTTTTCAGGAGTCTTATGGCTTGGGGGTAAAAACTGTTGAGAAGCCTTTTTGTCCTAGACTTGGTGCTTCAGTACCGCTTGCCATGCGGTAGTAGAGCGAACAGTCTATGACTGTGGTGGCTGGGGTCTTTGACAATTTTTAGGGCCTTCCTCTGACACCGCCTGGTGTAGAGGTCGTGGATGGCAGGCAGCTTAGCCCCAGTGATGTACTGGGCCGTAAGCACTACCCTCTGTAGTGCCTTGCAGTCGGAGGCTGAGCTGTTGCCATAACAGGCAGTGATGCAACCCGTCAGGATGCTCTCGATGTTGCAGCTGTAGAACCTTTTGAGGATCTCAGGACCCATACCAAATCTTTTTAGTTTCCTGAGGGGAATAGGCTTTGTTGGTTTGTTGGTGATGTGGACATCAAGGAACTTGAATCTCTCAACCTGTAGTCCACAATCATCTTCTTAGTCTTGATCACGTTGAGGGATATGTTGTTATTCTGGCACCAGAATACCAGGTCTCTGACCTCCTCCATATTGGCTGTCGGGTCGTTGTCGGTGATCAGACCTACCACTGTTGTGTCATCTGCAAACGTAATGATGGTGTTGGAGTCGTGCCTGGCCATGCAGTCGTGGGTGAACAGGGAGTACAGGAGGTGACTGAGCACGAGCCCCTGAGGGGCTCCATTGTTGAGGATCTGCGTGGCAGATATGTTGCTACCTACCCTTACCACCTGGGGGCGGCCCATCAGGAAGTCCAGGATCCAGTTGCAGAGGTAGGTGTTTAGTCCCAGAATCCTTAGCTTAGTGATGAGCTTTGAGGCTACTATGGTGTTGAACGCTGAGCTGTAGTCAATGAATAGCATTCTCACATAAGTGTTCCTTTTGTCCAGGTGGGAAAGGGCAGTGTGGAGTGCAATAGAGATTGCATCATCTGTAGATCTGTTTGGGCGGTATGCAAATTGGAGTGGGTCTAGGGTTTCTGGGATAATGGTGTTGATGTGAGCCATTACCAGCCTTTCAAAGCACTTCATGGTTACGGACGTGAGTGCTACGGGTCTGTAGTCATTTAGGCAGGTTGCCTTCGTGTTCGTGTTCTTGAGCACAGGGACTGTGGTGGTCTGCTTGAAGCATGTTGGTATTACAGACTCAATCAGGGACATGTTGAAAATGTCTGTGAAGACACCTGCCAGTTGGTCAGCACATGCCCACATCCTGGTAATCCGTCTGTCCCCGCAGCCTTGTGTATGTTGACCTGTTTTAAGGTATTACTCACGTCGGCTACGGAGAGAGTGATCACACAGTCGCCCGGAACAGCTGATGCTCTCATGCATGCCTCAGTGTTGCTTGCCTTGAAGCGAGCATAGAAGTGATTTAGCTTGTCTGGTAGGCTTGCGTCACAGGGCAGCTGGTGGCTGTGCTTCCCTTTTTAGTTTGTAATGGTTGGAAAGCCCTGCCACATAAGACGAGCATCAGAGCCGGTGTAGTACGATTCAATCTTAGCCTGTATTGATGCTTTGCCTGTTTGATGGTTCGTCGGAGGGCATAGCAGGATTTATTATAAGCTTCCGGGTTAGATTCCCGCTCCTTGAAAGCGGCGGCTCTACCCTTTAGCTCAGTGCGAATTTTGCCTGTAATCCATGGCTTCTGGTTGGGGTATGTACGTACAGTCACTGTGGGGACGACGTCCTCGATGCACTTATTGATAGAGCCAGTGACTGATGTGGTGTACTCCTCAATGCCATCGGAGGAATCCCGGAACATGTTCCAGTCTGTGATAGCAAAACAGTCCTGTAGTTTAGCATTCTTTATACAGCTGACTGAGTGCGGTCTTAGTTCCAGCATCCGTCTGTGGTGGTAAATAAACAGCCACGAAAAGTATAGCTGAGAACTCTCTAGGCAAATAGTGTGGTCTGCATTTTATCACGAGTCACTCTACTTCAGGCGAGCAAAATCTAGAGACTTCCTCAGATTTCGTGCCCCAGCTGTTGTATACAAATATGCACAGACCCCTCCCCCTCATCTTACCAGAGTGTGCTGTTCTAGATTGCCGGTGCAGCGTATATCCTGCTAGCTTCTTTGGGACTGGAGGGCAGTATTGAGTAGCTTGGATGAATAAGGTGCTCAGAGTAAACTGCCTGCTACTCAGGCCCAAAAGCTAGAATATGCATAACATGTGGATAGAAAACACTCTTACGTTTCTAAAACTATTTGAATGATGTCTGTGAACTCATATGGCAGGCAAAAACCTGAGAAAAAATCCAACCAGGAAGTGGGATATCTGAGGTCTGTATTGCCTATCCAATATCCTGTGTCTATGGGGTCATATTACACTTCCTAAGGCTTCCACTAGATGTCAACAGTCTTTAGAACCTTGTTTCAGGCTTCTACTGTGAAGGGGGAGCAAATAAGAGCTGTTTGACTAAGAGGTCTGGCAGAAGGCCGTGAGAGCGAGCTGCGTTCCTTTTAATTTCTAAAGACAAAGAAATTGTAATATAACTTTTTTGGCTTTTCGTCTGAACTAAGCGCTCGCGCATTGTGCATTTGGATTACTGGGCTAAACGCGCAAACAAAAAGGAGGTATTTGGACATAAAGATTAACTTTATTGAACAAAACACATTTCTTGTCTAACATGGAGTCCTGGGAGTGCCATCCGGTGAAGATCATCAAAGGTTAGTGATTCATTTTAACACTATTTTTTACTTTTGTGACACCTCTCCTTCTTTGGAAAATGGTTGTAAGTCGCCATCCACAAGTAAAGAAATAGTGTGGGAGTGTTGTGCTGCACACGGTGCACCTGGGTAACCAGAATTAATTGAGATTTTTAATCACACTGGGCGCCCGTGTAGGTGTGTTTTGTTTCATATTAATCAATCCCCCTCTCTGCGATGTGAAGGGCCATAGCCCGGTGTACGCGGGCCATATTAATCAAACCTCCTCTCTGCGATGTGAAGGGCCATAGCCCGGTGTACGCGGGCCATATTAATCAAACCCCCTCTCTGCGATGTGAAGGGCCATAGCCCGGGGTACGCGGGCCATATTAATCAAACCCCCTCTCTGCGATGTGAAGGGCCATAGCCCGGGGTACGCGGGCCATATTAATCAAACCCCCTCTCTGCGATGTACAGTATACGTATATACTGTACTCTATATCAGCTACTGCATCTTTATGTAATACATGTATCACTAGCCACTTTAACTATGCCACTTTGTTTACATACTCATCTCATATGTATATACTGTACTCGATACCATCTACTGTATCTTGCCTATGCCGCTCTGTACCATCACTCATTCATATATCTTTATGTACATATTCTTTATCCCCTTACACTTGTGTCTAAGGTAGTAGTTTTGGAATTGTTAGCTAGATTACTTGTTGGTTATTACTGCATTGTCGGAACTAGAAGCACAAGCATTTCGCTACACTCGCATTAACATCTGCTAACCATGTGTATGTGACCAATAACATTTGATTTGATTTGAAGGGCCATAGCCCGGGGTACGCGGGCCATATTAATCAAACCTCCTCTCTGAGATGTGAAGGGCCATAGCCCGGTGTACACGGGACATATTAATCAAACCCCCTCTCTGCTTAAATTGTGTGCCAAACTGTGCGCGGTCAAAAGAAAATGACATGTTTACTGACTTGATTAGCTCGTGATAAAAAATGAATCTGTTTTCAACAAATTAACTGTTTTAGACTATTTTATTTTAACCAAGAAATAAACATTCCTTCACTACTGAGTGAATTAACAAAATCATTTCTGGAACGAACTGTCCCAGACTGTCCATATAAATGGGCTGTTGAAGTGTAACGCTTGTCTTCGTCCTCCTCTGATGAGGAGTAAGAAATGTCAGACCAATGCGCAGTGTGGTAAGTGTCCATATTGTATTTAATACGAATACCGAACACTTGAACAAAAACAATAAAATGACAAAAACGAACAGTCCTGAACGGTGATGCAAAACACAGAACAGAAGATAATCAAAGGTGAAAACAGGCTGCCTAAGTATGGTTCTCAATCAGGGACAACCAGGCTACCTAAGTATGGTTCTCAATCAGGGACAACCAGGCTACCTAAGTATGGTTCTCAATCAGGGACAACCAGGCTACCTAAGTATGGTTCTCAATCAGGGACAACCAGGCTGCCTAAGTATGGTTCTCAATCAGGGACAACCAGGCTACCTAAGTATGGTTCTCAATCAGGGACAACCAGGCTGCCTAAGTATGGTTCTCAATCAGGGACAACCAGGCTACCTAAGTATGGTTCTCAATCAGGGACAACCAGGCTACATAAGTATGGTTCTCAATCAGGGACAACCAGGCTGCCTAAGTATGGTTCTCAATCAGGGACAACCAGGCTGCCTAAGTATGGTTCTCAATCAGGGACAACCAGGCTGCCTAAGTATGGTTCTCAATCAGGGACAACCAGGCTGCCTATGTATGGTTCTCAATCAGGGACAACCAGGCTACCTAAGTATGGTTCTCAATCAGGGACAACCAGGCTACCTAAGTATGGTTCTCAATCAGGGACAACCAGGCTACCTAAGTATGGTTCTCAATCAGGGACAACCAGGCTACCTAAGTATGGTTCTCAATCAGGGACAACCAGGCTACCTAAGTATGGTTCTCAATCAGGGACAACCAGGCTACCTAAGTATGGTTCTCAATCAGGGACAACCAGGCTACCTAAGTATGGTTCTCAATCAGGGACAACCAGGCTACCTAAGTATGGTTCTCAATCAGGGACAACCAGGCTACCCAAGTATGGTTCCCTCCCTCCCTCCCTCCAATACTAACAACTACATTATTTAGTTTATGGTTGACAGCTCCCTCCCTCCCTCCCTCCCTCCCTCCCTCCCTCCCTCCCTCCCTCCCTCCCTCCCTCCCTCCCTCCCTCCCTCCCTCCAATACTAACAACTACATTATTTAGTTTATGGTTGACAGCCCCCTCCCTCCCTCCCTCCCTCCCTCCCTCCCTCCCTCCCTCCCTCCCTCCCTCCCTCCCTCCCTCCCTCCCTCCCTCCCTCCCTCCCTCCCTCCCTCCCTCCCTCCCTCCAATACTAACAACTACATTATTTAGTTTAAGGTTGACAGCCCCCCCCTCCCTCCCTCCCTCCTCCCTCCCTCCCTCCCTCCCTCCCTCCCTCCCTCCCTCCCTCCCTCCCTCCAATACTAACAACTACATTATTTAGTTTAAGTTTGACAGCCCCCCCTCCCTCCCTCCCTCCCTCCCTCCCTCCCTCCAATACTAACAACTACATTATTTCGTTTAAGTTTGACAGCCCCCCCTCCCTCCCTCCCTCCAATACTAACAACTACGTTATTTAGTTTATGGTTGACAGCCCCCTCCCTCCCTCCCTCCCTCCCTCCCTCCCTCCCTCCCTCCCTCCCTCCCTCCCTCCCTCCCTCCCTCCCTCCAATACTAACAACTACATTATTTAGTTTATGGATGACAGCCCCCTCCCTCCCTCCCTCCCTCCCTCCCTCCCTCCCTCCCTCCCTCCCTCCCTCCCTCCCTCCCTCTCTCCCTCTCTCCCTCCCTCCCTCCAATACTAACAACTACATTATTTAGTTTATGGTTGACAGCCCCCCCCTCCCTCCCTCCCTCCCTCCCTCCCTCCCTCCCTCCCTCCCTCCCTCCCTCCCTCCCTCCCTCCCTCCCTCCCTCCAATACTAACAACTACATTATTTAGTTTATGGTTGACAGCTCCCTCCCTCCCTCCCTCCCTCCCTCCCTCCCTCCCTCCCTCCCTCCCTCCCTCCCTCCCTCCCTCCCTCCCTCCCTCCCTCCCTCCCTCCCTCCAATACTAACAACTACATTATTTAGTTTATGGATGACAGCCCCTCCCTCCCTCCCTCCCTCCCTCCCTCCCTCCCTCCCTCCCTCCCTCCCTCCCTCCCTCCCTCCCTCCCTCCCTCTCTCCCTCTCTCCCTCCCTCCTCCCTCCCTCCAATACTAACAACTACATTATTTAGTTTAAGTTTGACAGCCCCCCCCTCCCTCCCTCCCTCCCTCCCTCCCTCCCTCCCTCCCTCCCTCCCTCCCTCCCTCCCTCCAATACTAACAACTACATTATTTAGTTTAAGGTTGACAGCCCCCCCCTCCCTCCCTCCCTCCCTCCCTCCCTCCCTCCCTCCCTCCCTCCCTCCCTCCCTCCCTCCCTCCCTCCCTCCAATACTAACAACTACATTATTTAGTTTAAGTTTGACAGCCCCCCCCTCCCTCCCTCCCTCCCTCCCTCCCTCCCTCCAATACTAACAACTACATTATTTCGTTTAAGTTTGACAGCCCCCCCCTCCCTCCCTCCCTCCAATACTAACAACTACGTTATTTAGTTTATGGTTGACAGCCCCCTCCCTCCCTCCCTCCCTCCCTCCCTCCCTCCCTCCCTCCCTCCCTCCCTCCAATACTAACAACTACATTATTTAGTTTATGGATGACAGCCCCCTCCCTCCCTCCCTCCCTCCCTCCCTCCCTCCCTCCCTCCCTCCCTCCCTCCCTCCCTCCCTCCCTCCCTCCCTCCCTCCCTCCCTCCCTCTCTCCCTCTCTCCCTCCCTCCCTCCAATACTAACAACTACATTATTTAGTTTATGGTTGACAGCCCCCCCCTCCCTCCCTCCCTCCCTCCCTCCCTCCCTCCCTCCCTCCCTCCCTCCCTCCCTCCCTCCAATAATAACAACTACATTATTTAGTTTAAGGTTGACAGCCCCCTCCCTCCCTCCCTCCCTCCCTCCCTCCCTCCCTCCCTCCCTCCCTCCCTCCCTCCCTCCCTCCCTCCCTCCCTCCCTCCCTCCCTCCCTCCAATACTAACAACTACATTATTTAGTTTATGGTTGACAGCTCCCTCCCTCCTCCCTCCCTCCCTCCCTCCCTCCCTCCCTCCCTCCCTCCCTCCCTCCCTCCCTCCCTCCCTCCCTCCCTCCCTCCCTCCCTCCCTCCCTCCAATACTAACAACTACATTATTTAGTTTATGGATGACAGCCCCCTCCCTCCCTCCCTCCCTCCCTCCCTCCCTCCCTCCCTCCCTCC